>NC_080045.1:7318905-7500297 GCF_012489685.1 Lotus japonicus | reverse complement strand
GAGCTGAAGCACTACCGTTCCAGTTTCTCTCCTTACAGCAAGGCTATTCGTGGCCTTTCTGGCTGAGGAATTCTTATCCTAATGCCTCTGATTCTGCGTTGCCCAAGGAGCACCACATCATACTTTGGAGGACCCTCTTATCTCCTAGGGTTTTAACTGTGGGCTTTGCTAGCAGTGACTACACTCTATGTGGCTACAACCCTCAATTGGTTTCTCGACAGTTTGGGCTTAGCCAAGTTCTACCCAACACTTTATTTGACAAGAGTCTAGTCCTGTACCCCGGAACTATTAAGAGGGCTTCTGTTTTCGACACGACTGTTCAGTTTTATAACAAGAGACTCCTCAACCTGAGCCCCTTCACTTATGCTCCTTCATATTATGCCACTAATGCTTTCAAAGCCTGGTGGTCTGAGTATTGGGCTCAAATTTCGAAGCCCCTCGTCGATTGTCTGCAATGCATGACAGATGCTTTTCTTTTGCAGAAGCAGGATCCGAAGAAGACCAAAGGTATGCACCTGGCAGAAATTCGATCTTTTCAAGAGTTCTTTGGTGTGGTATATTACCCAACTCTTCGCCTTCGAGATACAGTTGCGAAAGCGGCCCAAGTATTAAGGCAAAAATGGGAACTTAAAAGCCAAGAAATCCAAGTTAGTGGTTCCTCCTGGTGAGGAAGGTCTATCTTTTGTTATTCGAAAAACTGGCTTTAGGTTCCCGTCTTTGCCTACGAGTAAGTTTGCATTGGCTTTTCCACCGGTCTTGCCTAAATGGGTTGACCATGTAAACATAAATGTGTTGGCCAATCAAGCTCTACCTCCTCGAAAGCGAGTGACTTGGACTAAGTACCACCTATGGAACTTTCCGTATCATGTGCCCGTCGAAATCTTCAACCACATATCGCTGAACATGCGTATTGGTCAAGGTAATACTTCGACTTGGCCTTGGTTTTCCTGTTTTACTTCTTAATTTTTTCTTTTGTTTGCAGCTGAAGTCATTATTCGACCAGCTCCTCAAGTTATTTCCCCAGTGGCTCATTCCTCCAAGGACAAGCCAGTCGTGATTGAGGATGATGATGATGATGATGAGGATGATGATGTCAGTCTTGCTGACAAGCTCAAGGTACTTTCTTCAAGCTTTTACCTTTTCCTTTTCGATTTCCTTGGATTATGGGCTGACGTATTTTTCGACAGAGTCGAAAACGGAAACCTAAGCCTGTTGCTTCGGCCAGTCAGAAGAGGGCCAAGGGGGTTGGTGTTTCCACCCCTAGTGGGGCTTCTAAGTTGGCATCTGATGCTCAAACAGAAGTCGATGACAAAGAGGGTGGTGGCGGCGCCGCCACTCAGGTATGTTCTCCATTCTCGAGGGTACCTTGTGACATTTTTAACCCGTGGTTTCCTAATCTGAGTCATCTCTTGTTTGTTTTGTTTCCTTTAGACTGATGTTCATGAGCACTCTACTTCCAATCCTCCATCCCGTGAGAATTCCCCAGCTCCCATTCCTGCAAAATCCAAAACTGAAGGTGTCGAGAAACCTCCCAAGGCCGCATCCTCAGCTAAAAAGACCTCCACATCTGAGGGAAGGAGGAAGGTCAGGAGCAAATCTCGTCATAAGTCTCCTCGCCGTTCCAGAAGCTCCACCAACTCGAGCCCTTCTAAGGACTCTGCTTGCCAGGTATCTTTATACTTTTCATGTTTTGTTGACTCCTCTAATATGCGTTTTACTTTATCGAAAGGGCATTAAAGAGGTTTTTCTTGCAGGAAACTCAGGGTGCAACTTCTCCCATCCGCGAAACAGAGCCTCTTCCAGGCAAGGATGACAGCCCTATGCCTCCTCCAAAATCGACTGCCACTGTGCAACATTCGCCTCAAACCAAGGGTGGCTCTTCATCTCATGTGTCTAGTGAAAAGCTCGACACTTTATTTGAGGAGGACCCGCTGGCAGCTTTGGATAGCTTCCTCGATGGCACCTTGGAATGGGACTCTCCACCCCGTCAAGCTGATGCCACTGCTGAGACTGCTCAATCAAGTGGGGTAGCCAATTCTCAGCAGATCGAGGAGAGTATGGGTCGGCTGAAGGCTATTGTCTTCGCCAATGGGTTTCTCGACCAGATCCAAGCTGATCCTCAAGCGAGCCATGCTGCTAAGGAATTGCTTGTCTTCCTTCTTGGCCAAAAACTAGATTCTCAACAGGCTGCTGCTTTGGCTAACCTTCAATCTTTTTTAGTGGATGCTTCAGCCACTTTTCATCAAGTCAAGGACGTTGGTCAAGCTGTCAGCTTTAAGGAAGCAAAAGTCTCTGCTGGTAAAGCTCAAGTTGCAGCAATGAAAGAGGACTTCAAGAAGTTCACTGCTAGGAAGGTTTTGATCGCAGATGAAATCTCTGAAGTCGACATCAAACTTGAAGAGCTGCATCGAGAGATTACCAAACTGGAGAAAAGCGAGCTGATTTGGTCGAGGAAGGCCCTGCTGTGAAGGATCAGTTGGATGTGCTTACTAAAGACTCCAAGGCTCTGATCATCTCGACAAAAGAGGTTATCAAGGAATTGGAGATTGATCAGGCTGTGAAGAAGGGTCTCGATGCCAAGATTGCCACCTTTGCTGATTGTTTGAACTCTTTTAAAACCTTGCTGTAGGACTCTTTTTTTTTTATTAATATGTAATGATGGCACTATTCTAACCATGGCTATGCCAATTGCGTGTAATATTTCGACAATGGTTTTGGCACCTAAGCCATATAATTTGACGTTTAATTTGCCAAGTCTTTTCAGTTTCCACTACGCATTTATTTTGACGACTATTCATTTACTGTTGCATCGTTCAAACTTCCTTGCACCCCTCACATAGTCGTCGCTTTGTTTCTGGGGAATGAACCAATTTATTGCAATCTTATACCACGTTTTCTTGATTCAATGCAAGTCTTTGTTCATTAAAAGCCAAAGCTATTCACGATGGTGGTGGTAATCTGCATGGCCTATAACCATAAGATGAAGAGTTGGCAACTGATTGCCATTAATTAATGCATTCCTTGGTTGTTACCCTATAAACAGAGCGTTTTTGGTTACTTCTTTTCAGTAACTTCTCCAAACTCTCCCTTGTTTCTTTTCCAGAACTCTTTTCCTGCTTTCATAAATCCCTTCAGCCATGGCTAGCCGTCGTGTTCTCAACCAGATCCGGAACTTGGCTTTTGACCAAGACTTATTCTGGGAGTTGCACTCTTTCCTTCCTTTGGCTGAAGAGCTTACGGGGCTCATTAACCAACTTCTTTCGAGGAATATTATTGCCTCGGTAAGAATTCCTCTTCAGGAGTTCTTGAGCCTCCTGCATGAAGCTGTACCTCTATATGAAGAACACCGGGAGCTTACTGCTCGAGTGTTCTTTGCTGAACACCAGATTGACGAGAAGATGGAGGAATTTGAAGAGTTGAAGGCTGCTCTTAGCCAGGCGGACCCCGAGGGGAGTGTGGGAGCTCTGAAAACCTTGGTGGACAAGCTTTCTTCTACTGCCCGTGAAGAGCTGGATATTCGACAGGCGAAATCGCGACTGGAATCCCAACAAGAGGATGTCTTGAGGCGCATAGAGCCTCTTAGGGCCAGATACAATAGTTGTAGGGCCAACCCTCCCTTTTAAAATTCCTTTGCCATAGTTGTAATGCTCTATTCTACTCAATAAAACATTCGCGTTTGGCAATTTATTTTCTTTTACTTCCTTATTCGATGTTTATCTCATGCAATGTTGGCTTATACATTTTTAAATATTTGCCATTTATCGTCATTTGTCGATTACCTCCTAATTCCTTAATCGAATAAGCGTTGTTTAAAAGTACTTTCTCGACTGTAAAAGGGCCTTCCCAGTTTGGGGCCCACTTTCCATAACGTTTATCTTTTTTATCAATTGGTAAGACGACCTTCCATACGTAATCACCAAGCATAAAAGACTTAGCTCTAACCTTTTTGTTATAAGCTTTAGCAATGCGATCCTTTTGCCTGGTTAAGGTATCCAACACCAATAGTCTTTCTTCGTCGAGATTGACTAATTCGTCAAGCATCATACTCCAATAATCTTCACTTGGAATTTCCTCTTGCCTTTGAATTCTGCACGATTGTAAATATACTTCTGCTGGTAATACCGCTTCTTGACCATATGCTAGTCGAAAAGGCGTTGCTCCGGTAGATTCCTTAGGTGAATTCCTGTAAGCCCAAAGCACTTGGCCTAACGTTTGATGCCAGTTTTTAGGTTTTCGACCAACATGTTTTTTAATCAAGGAGATCAACGTTTTGTTGGCCGCTTCGACTTAACCATTCGCTTGAGCATAATAGGGGGTCGAGGTTAGGAGTTTTATACCCCAAGATTCTGCGAATGATGCTACCTTTTGGCCTACAAACACTGTGCCTTGGTCTGTAGTAAGTGACTCAGGTAGCCCAAAGCGGTACACTATGTGATTCTGAATGAACTCGATCACCGTGTCCTGGGTCACATTTTGTAGAGGAATTGCCTCTACCCACTTGGTAAAGTAGTCTATAGCCACTATGATGTACTTATGCTGCCTAGAAGAACATGGGTTAATTTCGCCAATTAGGTCTAAAGCCCAACCCCTGAATGGCCAAGGCTTAATGATCGAGTGTAATTCACTTGCTGGCACATGTTGTATCCCCGCGTGTCTCTGACAATCTTGGCACCTCTTGGCATACTCCATACAATCTTTCATAATAGTAGGCCAATACATCCCTTGTCGAAATAGGATCCATTTCATCTTGATTCCTGCCTGGTGGGCACCACATAGCCCGTCGTGAACGGCCGAGATCGCTATGAACGCGTCGTCTTCACTTAAACACTTCAGTAGTGTTCCGTCAACGTTTTTCTTGAATAGCTCGTTTCCCATGATGACATAGCTCATTGCCCTGTATTTTGTCTTTTTATCTGTAGTACCCACAGGATTTTGCAAGTAATCGACAATTGGCTTTCTCCAATCATTAGGTGTCATATTGTCAATGACCAGTATGTCGAGGTTAGAGGGGTTTAGTTTTTCTCAGAGTCCCCTTTTACGACGACATTCTTTGCCCCAAGGGCTATCAGGATCTCAAGGCCTGATGTTAATGCCTCGTACTCAGCCTCATTGTTTGAGCAGTTACTCTTAATCCTAAACTTGAATTTCGTGGGGATGCCCCTTGGGGATACTATGAACATCCCGATCCCAGTACCATTCTTATGGCTAGAACCGTCGAAAAATAGCTTCCAAGGTTGGAAGCCTACGTAAGTTATGATTTCTTGAGGCAAAGTATGGTCTGCCAGGAAGTCAGCAATTGCTTGTCCCTTAACTGCCTTTAGTGGGGCATAAGTTAGTGAATACTCGGTTAGGGCTAAAGCCCATTTACCAATTCGACTATGCAAGATAGGTTTGGATAACATGTGCTTTATTATATCATAATGAGAAAAAACCATTACATCGATTGGCTTTATATAATATTTCAGCTTTACGCAAGAGAAGTACAAGCATAAACACAATTTTTCGATCATGGTGTATCGAGTTTCTGCATCATTTAACACCCTGCTTAAGTAAAATATGGCTCTTTCTTTGCTATCTTCATCTTCTTGAGCCAACATGCTTCCGATGGTTCCATCCGTGGCAGAGATGTACAACTTCATTGGCTTTCCTCTTATAGGTGGTGCCATTATAGGTGGGCTAGACAAGTACGCTTTGAGTTCATCGAACGTTTTTTGATGCTCTGCTTCCCAGCGGAACGCATCTTCCTTTTTAAGTCGAAGAAGTGGGGAAAATGACTTGGTCTTCTCACTGAGGTTAGCAATGAATCTCCTTAGGAAGTTAATCTTTCCCAATAGTGATTGCAGTTGTTTCTTGCTGGTTGGTGGACTAGTGTCGAGAATGGCTTTAGCTTTGTTCTTGTTGATCTCGATGCCCTTTTTATGCACCACAAAACCCAAAAAATCACCTGCAATAACACCAAAGGCACATTTAAGGGGATTCATCTTCAAGCCATATCTTCTCATCCTCTCAAAGGATTTCCTTAGATGCAACAAATGGTCATCCCTTGATGGGGATTTCACTACAATGTCATCAATATAAACCTGCATGAAGGTTTCTATAAAATCATGAAAAATGGTATTCATTACCCTTTGGTAGGTCGCGCCAGCGTTTTTCAACCCAAATGGCATGACCACCCACTCGTATGTCCCCAAGGCACCAGGACATCGAAAAGCTGTTTTCGACACGTCCTCTTCTGCTATGAAGATTTGGTTGTAGCCTGAGTAACCGTCCAACAAGCTTAAGTATTCGTGACCAGCAGCTGAATCCACCATCATCTCAGCAATAGGCATGTGATACTCGTCTTTTGGAGTGGCAGCGTTAAGATCTCGGAAATCTATGCAAACTCTCATCTTTCCATTCTTCTTGATTACTGGAACCACGTTGGCTAACCAGTCCACATATCGAGCTGTTCTGATAAATTTACACCTGAGGAGTCTTTCGATTTCTTCCTTGATTTTCACCAACACATCTGGATGGAACCTCCTGGGCAATTGCTTGACTGGTTTCTTGTCTTCTTTGATGGGTAACTTCAATTCCACCACTTCTCGACTGAGGCCAGGCATTTCATCGTAATCCCAAGCGAAACAGTCTTTGAATTCCTTGAGTAATTTCACCATCCTGTCTTTTAGCTCCGGGTCAATGAGAGCACTGATGTACGTTGGCCTCTTTTCTAAGCCATCACCCAGGTCCACTTCTTCTAAAGGGTCTTGCGCTTCCATTTTCTTGGAAACATCGACCACTGGCTTCTCGAAGCCCAATGGGCCGTCATCATAGATGCAATCTAGCCTCAGATTGCAAAGGTCCTCGAATCCGCGTTCCTCGGCACTCTGCTCGTTTTCTTCTATGCACGTGTCATCCTTATTTGTTGTTGCCTCCTCCTGGGGTGTCAATTTGACGGGCAGGATTGAGACACTAGCTTCATCTATAGCCATTTCTTTGGCCATCCTCTCGGCCTCCAAGGCCGTTCTTATTTTTTTTTCGGCTGCGTAAGCCGAAATTCGAGCCATGTTCGAATTAATCATCTTTATCATTGGCTTGCCACCCAACAGTGGCATCTTTCTCTTCATCACTGTGCCATCCACTCATGGCATCAGGTTTGCATGCTTCATTGAGGTTTAGGCCCCGGATGGGATCCAACGTTACTGAGTACTCTGAGTAGGGGTTGAAGTATTGGCTAGCCACTGTGTCTAAAGGAGCAATTGTGGCTAAACTCTTCTCGAAATTCTTCTTACCAACGTAGCTTGTTTCTGCTAAATAGTAGCTTTGATCTGCTTGTACATTTTCGACAACTCCATCAGCTTTCCAAATGGATATACATTGGTGTAAGGTCGAAGGCACTGCCCCCACGCCATGAATCCATTCTCTTCCCAGCAGCAAATTGTAATTGGCCTTTGAAGGGACCACAATGAACAATGTGGAACGGGCTACTGTTCCTACGGTTATGTTCAACATAATTGCCCCTAGGGAAGAACCTGTCTTTCCTTCATAATCAGAAAGCACCATGTCATGGGAGATTAGATCCGCTTCAGTTTTACCTAACTTCTTGAGCATAAATCCGGGCATGAGGTTGATTGCAGCTCCCCCGTCGACAAGGACTTTGTTAACACCCTTCTCCTCGACTCTGGCCCAAACAAATAGCGGTTTCAAATGGCTCTTCATTTGCTCGGTTGGCCTTTGGAAGATAGCTCTTTCATCTTCGACAGATCCTCTCTGCATCACATAATAACACAAAGGATTGTCATCTGGTTCGTCGTCGACATAGTAGTCTTCCTCGCTTTCAGTGACCTCTGAGATTCTATCGAATTCTGCAGGTAGGATGGACACGATGCAGATGATGTTAAGCTCTTCTCCATCACTGTCGTCGAAATCTTCGAGCATGTCTTCATCCTCATCTTCGACAACATCGTTCCCTTTTTCCTTAGCTGGATTTGGTGGTACGGTTGTTCCTTGTTTGATGGCGTGGTCCAACTGGTTGATAATCGACGCCACACTAGGTTCATTGCGAGAGTTGTCTTCTGGCTTTATGTCCCATAGTGAACGGAACTTGCCACCTCTTTCCCTCTCAGCTTTCCTTTTCCTCAAAAAACGCCTGAACTGAGTCCTGGTCATTTGTTCAGGAGCATAGTAGTTCCCAGAGCCATAGGAGTAGCTTCGTGACACACGGGAATTGTTGATGTAAGAGGATCCCTGGCCTAAGTCGATTTTCTGCCACTTAGGGTATGGTTTTGGCCTTGGAGGTGCTGGCCCGAACCATTGGTTTCTTGGCAATCCAGCATTGGGGAGGTAAGTTTTGTCTTTATTGCTTGCTTTCTGGCCTTTATGGCCATCGAGTTCCTGGTCTCTCTCGACCCACTCCTCGTGAGGGTACTTCAGTCTCCTGGATACAGGAGCCTTCCTCTGATAATGCCTTTTCATTTCTGAATCTTGATAGGCCTTGGCTGCGGATTTGTCGAAAACAGCGCTGCATCGAGGGCACAACATAACTTCTTTCTCGCCATTTTTGCTGCGGGATAGAAACTCGACAAGGGTTTCTCCAGCCTTGGGGTAAACCTCTTCCAAGTTCACTTCTTTCTCAACCTCTGGTTCTTCGACAGCTATGTTTTCTTCTCTTACTTCTCCCAGCGTCAAACCCAGACTCAGCTTTTCGGAAATGTCGACCATGCCAATGTAGAAGGGCTCTACATAGTTGGCCTCAGCTATCTGCAGTGGATCAGAGTCGATCTTCATTTGACCTTTGGCTTTTTCATCATACTTGAGTCTTCCTGAGTCCAATGCTCCCTGCACAAGGTCCCTGAAACGAACACATTGTGAGGTCCAATGACCAAAAAAGTTGTGATATTTGCAATATTTCTTCCCTTTCCTTTGTTCAGGAGAAGGAAGTTTTTGGTCTTTAGGGACCACAAGCAAACCATCAGACACAAGTATATCATAGATTGCATCGCATTTGGCCACATCAAAAGTATAGGTTTTCACAGCAGGAATCGTGTTCTTGGGGTTTTCCTCCCCAAGTTTGTTTTCACGTGGTTTCAATGCTTTACAAACATAAGGATCCCCTGGCTGAAGTTCAGCCAGATTGACGTCATTCAAATCGACGTCCGCCGGGACTTCTCGATAGACACATGGACTCTGACCTACTGAATCCGCATCTATGTACGCTACCTTCTCCTTCTTTGGCCACTTAGTAGTCTTGGCCCTTTCCTCTGACTTTTCGGCCTTTAGCAATTCGATGTGCCTCACTCTATCTGCGAGTAAAGACATATCTCGAATATACTGAGTGTCGATTTTCTTTCTAATGGAATATTCTAGACCACCAGCGGCTAAGACAACTAGCTCGTGTTCAGGGACATGGGTGAAACATCGGGATTTAAGCATCCTAAACCTGTTTAGGTAATCATCAATAGACTCTGCTGGCTTTCTTTTAACACTAGCCAGATCCTTCAAACTTACTTTGCACTCTCCCCTAAAGAACTGTTCATGGAAAATTCTTTCCAACTGAGCCCATGTATGGACTGACCTAGGAGCGAGGGTGGTGAACCAGGTAAATGCATTTTTGGTTAAAGAACTCGGGAAGTACTTCATTTTTAAATTTTCATTGATGGCTAAGTCTCCTGCTTCGATTTGGTACCTGGCTATGTGTTCTACCGTGGACTCTCCTGAATCCCCCGAGAACTTAGTGAATTTGGGGACCTTCCAGCCTCGAGGAAGTTCTGATTCGAGAACCTCCTCTGTAAAGGCTGACACAAAATGGGGTCTATTCGCGAAACCCACGTTGAAACCATGTTGGTTCAACAATTGCTCCACCACAGCAGCAACATTTTGTTGCCCCCCAGTGTTCTGGTGTCGAATTCTTTCTAGCACACCATCAGCGTGTTCTTCCCTGTTTACCATATACACATTTTGCAATGGTGGCTGCACTGCCTCGTACAAAGGGTTTGCCCTCATCTCTTGGTGTTGCGGCGCCTGATAGCGCACCGGGGCAGGGACATGGTTAGGCAACGGGATTTGGTTAATCCCTGGTGCCGGTTGGATTTCGACTGGTGCCCCCAGGGCTGTCGCCAAACGATCCATCTGTCGTGCCAAATGCTGATTATTGGCATTATTATTTTGGAGCACAGGGTTGATTAGCTCACCTATCTGTCGAGATAGCATGTTAACCATTTCATGGTTACTATCATCTACTTGCTGCCTAATGGCTTGAAGTGAACCATTATTCATACCTGTAGATAAATAAATTTGTGAACCAGATCCAGGAATAGGGGGACTAACTCGACTTCCCAAGTTTAACATTGTTCCATTTGCCCCAAAAGGGGGTATGCTGAATGGGGGAACATTTTCAGGGAACGTCGAATACTTGCCTTGTATGCCTTGCATCATAGATGTAGGCATACCATAAGGCATGTCCCTCGTAATCGTTGGAACAATTTGTGCCTGTACTGATGTAGATACAGGCATTTCTGCAACTGCAGAAATTGCCACGTTCTGGGTTGGCATACTGGTGCCATGCCCCATTCCAGTAGAAACTTCTTCATTATTGTTACCGCTACTTCCCCCAGGGCTACTCTGATTACCCACGTTAGATCCTTGAGGAGAGGTTCTTCCTCGATTACTTGCCATACTCAAAGTCTTACCACTTCTCAGGTGCATATAAATCACAATCAAGACAAGTAGCAAATACCAAATAGCATGCAATAAACCCAAACACACAAAATGCTTCTGTAAAACTTAGTTTTCACAAAAACGGTCCCACTGGGCGTGCCAATTTGTTTACACGGATTTTTGGTAAACAAATATCCTCTTAGTTCGACTAAAGGAAGTTTAGATTCGGGGTCCTTTTGAGAAAACGCTTTGCCAAAGTGTAGTGTGTGAACGAGTGTATTCTCGACAACAATAAACAACTCAAACAAAACTGGACTTCATTGAATATGAGTCGATTACAAAACAGTCAAGCAAACTAAAATAGCATGAAAGCAAATTTCGACAAAACAAGCTACACACAAGAACTGGAAATCAACAAACTGAAATGCAGGGAAACTAAAGCGTTGGTTCTGCAACATACTCCTCCATCATCACGTTCTGCTCTCGAAGTCTCATTGATGCGGACGTTTAGAGCTTTTGGTGAATTTTCAGAGTTTTTAGTTGGGAACCTCTTCTTCTGCTGCTGCTTCCTCTATTTATATTGTTCTTTCTGCCCATGTTCTTAGCGGTTTTCCTTGGATGCACGATGGCTTCGTGGGTTTTGAATTTTGGCGCCATACCCCACGTTTAGCCGATGGTCTTCGCGCACGTGACTCTATTGCCACGTGGATGGTTCTGAGTCGTGGGCAACCGTTGCTATTCGTGGCATCGTGGGTGTACGCACGTGCTTGTAGTTGCTTGTTATTCGGTAACTGCCTCTTCCATTAAGATGATCGAGATTTCTTCATCTTCTGAGTGTGTCGAGTTATGGCTTTTACTAACTTGTCTTTGAGGGACATCGTGTGCTGAGTTGCCGGCTTCGCCCAACCCTTTCTGTCGAGAAACCACTTTTGCACCCTTTGTCTTTGTATTAGTATCTTTTTTTTAAACAAATGTAATTATCTAAATCAACAAAAAAATATTAAAGGAAACAAATATTAATGAAGGAAACAATCAAGCGATTAATCAAAAGATTTGTTTGCACAAAAGATACACTTAGATATATATGAATTAAAGTCGACAAGTTAAACGAAAGATAAGTTATTATGTCGATCGAAAAAAAGATATGAATTAAAGTGACTTGGAGATTAAGTTAAGGACTGGGAGTTCAAAAAATGTTAAGGACTGAAATAAATAGCTTCGGTTTTCGACAAGTTTTTTTTTTTCAACAAGTTAACACATATTTTAATTGGAGATAAAATTTCAGAGATATTAGAAATCTTTATTTTGATTTAAACGTGAAGTTTGTTAAATGTAAATATCTACAAAAGATTGCAGAGTGATATAATATTAATGAAGGAAACAATCCAGCGATTGTAGATCGATTTGTTTAGACAAAAGATACACTTTAGATATAGTAAATGCGACACTTGGAGATTAAGTAACGGATTGAAATAAATAGCATTCGTTTTTGACAAGTTAGCACAACTGAAATCATAAGACCAATTTTGCTTCTTCTCATTTAATTTTGTGTCTCAGCCTCTAGTTCAAGATTCAGAGTGTGTGTTCGTTCTGCTGTGTTATTCATGGCATTCTGTGAGGATGAGCTTTTTCAAATCCTTTCATGGCTTCCAGCTAAATCATTGTGCAAGTTCAAGAGTGCTTGTGGGTGGACCTTAAATTTCAGCAAAGAGACATATTTTTGCATGAAGAATGCACAAAATATGTTGTTACAAGATGATACTGGCTTCTTCATACAACAAGACAATGGTCAGAGGTTTAGTGGAAGAATTGAAAGCCACTCGTTCAATGATGAGGAATTATTATCTTCTGGGGTACCTCAAGATTTTCTAAGTTTCTTGGCGAAATCCGCGAAAATCATCTCATCTAGCAATGGACTAGCCTTGTGTCGAAGCACGTCGAGAGAGAGTGAAGTTGAGCTTTTTCTGTGCAATCCTGTGATGAAAACATGGCTCCCAGTTGCTACCCCTGCCAGTGTTCATGAATTCCCTGATGTTGCTGTGGATGTTGTGTTTCAGTGCATGAACGATAATCTTGATGTGGATGACTATAGAATAACCTTGATTGACGGCCCCCTTGAATGGTCATCATATCGTGATTTGAAAGTGTATTCTCCAAAGGAAGGTGTGTGGGAAGCCATGGAGAAAAGCTTCTTCATTGGTAGCAGGAACATGAGATTTGATATGCCGGTGACTCTGAATAATTCTCTCCACATCATATCTGATAGTTCTCCATCTTTTACCAAGTCAAGTCCTTTCTTTAGGCCATATATAATGGCTTACAATTATGAGAGTGGTGAATCAACAATGTTGAGGCTCCCAAGAGATGCAAGAAGGGGTTCTCATGATGATAGTTGCAACATGGGAATTTTTGAATGGGGGAAGGCGAAGAGTTCAGATCATTCAATTTGTTTAGTGAGGTACCGGAAGCGCGTCTTTACCGTATGGATCTTGGAAGACTACAAGTCAACTTTATGGAGAAGGGTTTTGAAAATAAGGGTGAAAGCGATGGGGTTGAAGGAGGAAGATCCAAGAGTTGAAGGGTTTGCCGTTATGAATGGTGATTGCTTGATTTTCGCCACAGAGAAAAAGGTTTATGCATATAATTTGTCTGGTGGCAAACATCTTCAGAGGGCAAAAGAAATATGTGAGCATGGATTGAGAGGCAAAGTTTATTTCACTTCTTATTCTAACACACTTCGACCATGTGGAACCGGTGCCACAACCTTTCATGGTTAATGATACCACTCATTGTCCCAAGGAAGAAAGAAGCACTTCAGCATGCTACAAAGAAGTTCTGTTCAGAAGAAAAGTGACTTCTTAGTTTCTTTAATTGTGTAGAGTTGTAGAATGTTAAGTTGTAATTTTTCAGATCTTGGTAAATAATGAGATGTAGTTGTTTAATGAGTTTGTACCTATTGTTTTACTAATTCTCGGTCGTTTATTCAGACATTCCTTTCATTGAAATCAATTTTTCTGATTTCCATTCAGTTTTACTTTTTCTTTCAGCTCCATATCAATCTTGCCTATTACTATGTCATTCTGAATTTTTTTTTTCTTTTGCAAGAGGCTTTTCATCAAACCCTTTAGCATTTGTAATCGTATGGTATAAAGTATTGGTGGTTGTTATGCAGGGTTGTGTTAAAGTACTTTATTTTGGTCTTTATTTTCATTGAAAACTCAGCGTGCTTGGAATTTTAAATTTGGAAACCAATTCTCTTTTGTATTCCGGTTACTTAATTTTGGAACAATAATGAGCAAAACAAAAGGGGAAGAAAAGTCTCATTTTCCTAGCATTAGCATTTGATTCATTAGGGATAGTTAACTTGATGAAAACTGTTATAGATTATAAAATATAAACTTATAAGCATTTAAGAAGGGAGCCTTTGGCGCAACGGTCAAAAGCTGTTGTCATGGACTTTTTTACCTTGGTAGTGTAAATTTAAAATTTATTTACCAATCTAGTGCAACTTTTAAAATATTTACACAACTAGTGTAAATTGCTACTAGCATCGGCGATATATATATTTTTTTCTTCATGTTTTAAAGAAATCGCCAACAACCGTGGCGATATTTGTATTTTTCGATCTAGTATCGCCGTTGAGATTGGTGTTAATCAAATATTATATATTTTTTCTTTTAAGTGTCGCCATTATAATTGGCGATTTTAAACTTTTAGTCTCGCCATTAGGATTAGCGATGTCCTTTTTTTTTAACCCTTATAATGCTTATAGGATTGGCAATTTTAATTTTTTATAAACAATTTTTTTTGTCTTAAGCAATAACACCAACAACATTGGCGACTTTTTTTTTTAATACTAAACACAATGGCATCACGATTGCATGCATGCATTTATTTTTTCTTACTTGCATACATTTAATATACTCCCTCCGTCCCTAATTATAAGCTAACATTGAGACTTTTTTTGTGTCACTAAATATAAGCTAACCTTGCAAAAGTTAATATTTCTTTCCATATTCACCCTTACATTTATTGGTAGTGGAGCACCACCATTAGTAGTACAATGATGAAAAAGTGTTATCATAAATAGGGGTAAACATAGAAAGTTGTACATTTTTTTTGAAAACCAATGCATCAATTAAGGCTTTCTTAATAAGTGTGATTTTTACAACTTTAGCTTATAATTAGGGACGGAGGGAATATTTATTTTTTAAGTTATTGAGTACTAAACCTCTATATATACACAGATTCTTCCAAGTAACATTAACTATATATATATATATTTAGGTTTTTAAAATAATTAACTACGTCAAAGTGAAAAAAACAAAACAAAAGGAAGCCAATTCAATAAGCAGTATATGGTTTAAAATAAAAAAAGGACATGGCCAATCCTAGTGGCGACACTAAAAAGTTTCAAATATATAATATTTGGTTAACGCCAATCACGACGGCGATACTAGAAAAATATATATATCGCCATGACTGTTGGCGATTTCTTTAAAACATGAAAATATATATATATATATATATATATATATATATATATCGCCGATGCTAGTGGCGATTTACACTAGTTGTGTAAATATTTTAAAAGTTGCACTAGATTGGTAAATAAACTCCAAATTTACACTACCAACGTAAAAAAGTCGTTGTCATGTGGTTGAGGTCACGAGTTCATGTACAATAGACCAAGTAACCGAACCATTCCCTAGAGAAGTACATTCAGATTTAGCATAGTAAGTGTTGGGGGGTAATGAAGAAACAAAACCATCAGTTTAGTAAAACAAAACCTATAAGTATTTATGATCAAAGCTATGGCAAGTGAGTTCTTCTTTAAAATGGAACTATTGATGAATAAGCATAAGATATATTCCTAGAAGGCTTAAATAAGTTTTTGGTCCCTAACCTTTACTAAATGCTTGGTTTTCGTCCCTCGTCGGAGCAAAGGTGGGTTTTAGTCCCTAACCTTTGCCACAAGATTTGGTTTTGGTCCCTCCGGAGCTCTGGGTCAACGCCGGAGCTCCGGTGACCCATGTGGCATGGCCACGTCAGTTTAATGAGCTGACGTGAAATTTTTTTTTCTTTAAAATTAAAAAAACCTAACTATTAATAAAAACCTATTTACCCCCTAATTAATTTCATATATTGATTAAATTAAACATTAAAAAGGGAAATCAAAATGAAACAAAAGCTTCTCCTCTTCCCTGACCTTGAACCACCAGCACCACATTCTCCTCTCACTAAGACCTCCATCAACCACTGAATCCACCTCCTCTCAACTATCGTCTTCACCCTTACTCCACTGAACCTTTTCCAGCACCCACAACCTCTCTCTCTCAACCATCAAATCCTTCTCCTTCACCACCGAATCATGCGACAACTATCGTCGCTGTCGACGCCGGCGAGGAAGATCTAGACCCCAATTCGAAGTCGTAGGAAGTGTGCGGCGGGCAAGGATGCGGCGTTGAACACACACTGCTCGGTGGACTCGCGTATAAAGCTACAGTATAAACCGCCATGAAACAAAAGCTTCTTCTTCAATTTGGGGAATTAGGGTTTCCAAATTCCAAACTCAAGCGCCCAAATAAATGGTAATGTTGCAAAAAAAATTCTACTTTTCACAAATCTAAGGCAAAAGAAATATAACCCAACAATTTGATTTTTTTTTTCGTAATTTTCTATGAAACCCAGAAGTTGCTATATCGGTGGCTCTCAATTTCAGAAAAGAAAGTGAGTGAAACAGAGGAATAGAATTTTCCCTATGCTTGTCCGTACAAATCTTATAAAAAATAAAGCAAATGGAAATTGGTTGAAGAATTCAGAGATTCAATTCTTTTTCTATGTGCTCAATTTGCTCAAAGAATGCACCTTTTGTTTATGGTGGTGGGTATTGTTTTGTTTGATTCACTGTTTTGTTTGTGTTCCCTATTTCTGCGTTTTTCCTCTTGCTGCAGCAGGTTGATTGAGCTTGGGGCTTATGGTGAAAATGACGAAGAAGGATTATAGTTAAAAAATTTAGGACTAAAATTAAACATTTGATTAGGGATTAAAGTTAAATAAATTAGTTTTTTTTTTAGAATTTTAAACAATTTCTTTTTTTAAATTAATTAGGTTTTTTTTTTAATTTTAAAGAAAAACAAATTCCACGTCAGCTCATCAAACTGACGTGGCCATGCCACATGAGTCACCGGAGCTCCGGCGTTGACCCAGAGCTCCGGAGGGACCAAAACCAAATCTTATGGCAAAGGTTAGGGACTAAAACCCACATTTGCTCCGGCGAGGGACGAAAACCAAGCATTTGGTAAAGGTTAGGGACCAAAAACTTATTTAAGCCTTCCTAGAAACCAAAGTAGCAGCGATGTAATGAACAATTTTTTTTAGTGGCAGGAACTTAAAAAGCAGTGATTATCAGAGCATTATATTCCATCACTTGTTGGGTTGAACATTTATCACTATGCTGATAGAACAATGTAGTTCGATCTAATAAGCTAGTGCCAAAATTCATTCTGAGACTAAGTTTGTGTTTTTCGGAGACAGAATATTGGTCAACATCTATGAAAAAATTATCTATATTTTATCCACCTTCATTCATACCCAAAAAAGAAAAATTGCTTGGCTTATAGCTATAACTTCTATTTTAGCAAACTAACTACTTTGTGACAATGGATTACAATTTTTGGGTAAAACATAATGCAAGAGACTGACAAGTATTTTGTCCAGATTACCTTAGGCCCGGACGAAAAGGTCTTATTCAGAAAATTCTCACATGTTGAATTAAAAGGTATTTTGAAATTTAAGTTGAAAAAACAATTTATAATTCATGCTTAACTTTCCTATAAATAACTCAAAGAGTCTTGGGTAGTAATGGGTACCAGCACAACACATCTTCGTCACATTTCAATAAGCAAGCTGATCAAGTAGCTATTCACATCATATTCACCATACACTAGCCACAATGGTTGCCAAAATTCAGTTCTATTAATTTTCATTGGCATTGCTTCTCTTTTTGGCACTCTGGGCTTTTCAAGCCGAATCCCGCACTCTCCAAGATGCATCAGTGCATGAGAGGCATGAGCAATGGATGACTCTATGGAAAAATCTACAAAGATCTCCAAGTAAGGGGAAAACGTTTCCAGATATTCAAGAAAAATGTAAATTATATTGATGCTTCCAACAATGCTGCCACTAAGCCTTACAAGCTAGGCATCAATCAATTTGCAGACCTCAAAAATGAAGAGTTCATAGCTACTAGAAATAGATTCATAGGGCATATGTGCTCCTCAATCACAAGGACAACCACATTAATTTAGGTATGAAAATGTGACTGCAGTACCTTCCACTGGCGTAAGTGTCCTATAATGAAAGCATTGAATCTCATAACTTAAGATTGAAATGTCATTTAAGTCTAATTTTAATTTACATTTAAAACTAACACATCCACATTCCCTAACACATTCCTCAAATACAGTCAAACACAAACACCCTGCCTTTTTTCCTCACACCTTTTACCTCTACAATCATATCTATCATTACATTACTGAACAACTAACTGCTGCAAGTATTGTTATCACTGAAACATGCTGCAGAGTGATCATGATCATAATATACACTACAACATTTTGGTCCTACGGCAATGCCTGGAAAGTGTAGCAAAATCCAGAAAAAGCGTTCTCTTTTCTTTCAGAAACGTTTTCACAGGTGTGGTAGTCTAAGGCGTTGCCTAATCCTAGCTCTACGCTTTCAGGGATCAAAGAAAACACATCCAGAAAAGCATTGGCGTTTCAGTTATTAGAGAACGTTTCCAGAGTATTCTAAGGAAACACTTTTACACTTGTTTCCTATGATGTCATAGAAAAAGCGTTTCCCACGATCATAAGGAGAACACAAATAAAAGCGTAGTCATAGGTATTTGAGAACGTTTTTATTTGTAGGTCAAAGATAACACTTTTGCAACCGTTGCCATTTTGTATACTAAATCCAAACCATACAACCGAACTTCATGGATTCCTGAGATATTTTAAATGCTCCATTTACCAATAATGATTGTTAACCACATTTGTAGCAATCAAATATAGGATCAATCATAGCCAAATAGAAAGGAATAAGTACAACCGAAGACAGATCACAAAGAAAAATGAGAGACAAAAGAAGGAAAAATTACGAGTCTTCATCTCAAAATGATTTTGTATGCACGTTATCTTAAAACTCATTAATTTTGGGCTTAATCCAGTTTTTGGTCCCTATCCTTTGTCATAAATATGGCTTTAGTCCCTCGCCGGAGTAAAGGTGGGGATTGATCCTCTGTTTTTGGCAAAATGATTGGCTTTGGTCCTTCCGGCCGGTTGGGTCAACACCGGAGCTCCGGGAATCTCATGTGGCATTGCCACGTCATTTAATGAGTCCACTTGGATTTCTTTTTCTTTTTCATTTTAAAAAAATTAAAACACAAATTATTAAATTAGTTAATTAACAACATCATTTTCACTCAGTGCATCTTCTTCATCATTATCAACATCATTTCAACCCATCATCATCATAAAAAAAAACCCAACCAGGATGCATATTCAACAATCCAAAGTAATTAACTCAGCAAACTTGAAACAAAAACATACACTTAACTTCATTCTTCATCTTGATTACACATTCATCTTCATCCAAAACATTTTTGAAATCAAACTCTTCCTAAATTCTAGAACTATATCAGAAGCTATTTGTTCCAAAGACACAATTATAGTGCAGTCCAATGCTACAATTTTCTCAATACCCAAATCTGGTCCAACCTTGTGCTCCGACAACCATGCTTACTGTTAAGCAAAATTCCACTGTGACCAAACAACAATGAGATGAAATCAACCAATTACTTCAAACACAGGTTAGTTTTGAATTTTTATTCAATCTAGTTTTTTCATTATCAATTGAAAAATTAGGATATGAAATTGAAATATGATTGTGCTGGTGGAAAATTGGAAATGTATCCGGAAGAACAATTACGACAGGGATTAGCAGAGACGAGACAAGGACATTATCGCGCCGGCTGAGGGAGAAGGACGCCGAGATGGAGAAAGTGAAATGCAGGAACGCTGAGTCAGAAAAGCGCGCGGCGCAGCTTTGGCAGGCGAAGCCGAAGTCGCAAGAAGCCACAACGACGTCTTTGCAAGCGCAACTGCAGCGCGCTATTGCTAGGTCAAGAAAGTGCAGTGGCGAGCCTGGCTGCCGAAGTTTCCGACGAGGAGCTGTTGGATCTCTTGCCAGAGCTTCGCCTTGCCGCCAAATCTAAATCCACATAAGAAAAACCCAGATCTGGTCCATTCCGGGCCATCCATCGTAGCCACGCGCGAAGTAGAGGCCGGCGGCACAGGAGAGATGGCTAGGGTTTCAGAGAAAAAAGAAGAAGGAGAGAAACAGTAACATAAGCAGAGAGAGCGTGAAAAAGAAAGAAAGGGAATATGGGGTTGGGGGTGGTGGCGGGGTTGGTGTTGTGTGAAGAATCAGTGATGAAGATGGGGTTGGGGTTGGGATGGAGTGTCTGTAAATTTCTGGGTTGATGGGAATGTAAAGGAGAAGAAGATGAAGAAGGATGATTGTGTTGATGATGATGAAGAAGAAATCTGTGTGGGTGAGGGTTTTAATTAAAAAGGAGGTTAATTAGTGAAAGTTAATTAATGTTTTAATTTTTGTGTGTCTTAATTTTATTTTAATTTAATGAAAAAAATAAAAATCCAACAAGGCTCATTAATTGACGTGGCAAGGGCCACATCAGCTGGCGGAGCTCCGGCGTTGACCCAACCGGCCGGAAGGACTAAAGCCAACTATTTTGCCAAAAACTGGGGACCAATCCCTATCTTTGCTCCGACGAGGGACTAAAGCCATATTTATGACAAAGGGGATAAGGACCAAAAACTGGATTAAGCCTTAATTTTTTACCACAGTGAGACAAGAGCTATGAAAGCTAAAATCTAAATTCATGATTTAAGAAATGAGTTTGGAATCATAAATAAGCTACAAATATCATATCAAATAAGAAACACTGAGAATCCAAAATTTAAGGTACCTAAACATTGTATTGTATAGCCTTTCTTGAACCCTTTGTTAAGAAGAGTCTTCACCGTTGTTTCCCATTGAACGGGTGAAGTAACCTTCAAGCCGCTGTAATGGCCTACAATGAAGCAAATATGTTATATGTCTCCCCTCCATCATATACACTAAAGAAGAATGCTATTATGCTTTCCATGTTGAGAAGATTTAGTTAACCATTACCTACCAGGAAAGAAACACAAGAGGAAAGGAAGGCTACCTGCATCGTACAATTAGGATAAGGCTTAAATAAGTTTTTGGTCTCTAACCTTTACCAAATGCTTGGTTTTCGTCCCTCGCCGGAGCAAAGGTGAGTTTTAATCCCTAACCTTTGTCAAAAGGTTTGGTTTTGGTCCCTCCGGAGGTCTTGGTCAACGCTGGAGCTCCGGTGATCCATGTGGGGCATGGCCACGTGGGATTAATGAGGTCAGGTGGAATTTGTTTTTATTTCTTATTTAAATTATAAAAAAAGGAAATTAACCTCAATAATTAAAAAAAATTAACTATTTCTTAACACCATAATAAAATATTCCATCATCTTCTTAAGCTTGGTTTTTGGCTTGAAAATAAATTAAAAAAAATAAAAATCCACAAAAATATCAATGTTCATCATCTTCATAATATTTCCCAGAAAAATCCATAAAATCTTTTTATATATAAAACTTAAAAATTCTTTTACAAAGCAAGACCATTATCACTATCAATATTCAATATGCACGCCTTCAGCTTTATGCTTCCAGACACCACCAGCAGCTAAATTGAGTACCATTCCAATCACTATCAATATTCAATATGCATATAAAAACCTTTTAGAGGGTTGAAAGTTTGAAACCGAAAAAATCAATTTTTCTATCACTTTCATCAAATTAAAACCGAAGATTTCATTTTAGAAACTTCAATTTCATCGGTACCCACAACTTTGTTGAAATTAGGATTCTCAGAAAAAAGAAGGGAGAGACAGTGAGGGATGATTTCATCGGTACCCATAGCTTCATGTTTCTCTGATTGTTCCAGGTGTATCCAGAAACCAACAGATCTGGATTTTTTCGGTCAAATCCTCCTTCCTTTCTTTTATGTGGGGTGGTTTCCATTGATTTCCAGAAGGAACTTCTCTCACAACAACAGATCTAGGCTTTTTTTATGGATCCAGAGAGAATGAGGGAGGAAGAAAATGGGAAGAGGAGCAGAGATCGACAAAAAGGTTCAAGTTTTGAGATTATTGAGCCCTTCACTCCAGTGATTTTGTGGATTCGGTGTTGTTGAGGGTGAGGGAGAGCATTTCAGATCGATGAAGAAGATTGGGTTGAATTTTCCCTTTTTAATGATTTTATTTAAATAATATATGATGTTAATTAGTTATTTTTTAATAATTTAAATGAAAAAATATTAAAAAAAAATCCACCTGGCTTTGCCACCTAGCCTGATTAATCCTACGTGGCCATGCCACATGGGCCACCGAAGCTCCGGCATTGACCAAGATCTCCGGAGGGACCAAAACCAAACCTTTTGACAAAGGTTAGGGACTAAAACCCACCTTTGCTCCGGCGAAGGACGAAAACCAAGCATTTGGTAAAGGTTAGAAACCAAAAACTTATTTAAGCCTTAGGATAAATTAAAGCCAAGAGTACCAATTCAAATAATGATATAACCAAAGATCTCATCTAATTTTAGTCACATAACATGAGAGCAAAATGCAGCTTTCTCATGTTTTAAGTGAATTGACACCCACACAAAGGGAGCTACTTAAGAAAGATACAGGGATACATGGACAAAAGGAAAATCCTCAATAGCCTTTCATTTCCTTCATATCATGACATATCATTGTGCTTAGCGAACCACAAACTCCAATTACAATAAACTCTAAAAGAAGCACATCTTCATTCAAATGCCTGATGCTTTTGGGAAAATAAAATATTCAAAATCTCAAATTCTGCATAGTCCAGTTTGACAGGGAAAATGAAGTATTGAAAACCCATCCTTACATTGGGACTATCTGTGTGCTTGGCTACTGCCTTACTATCTTCTGGGAGTTCCATGATTCTGTTTACCTGAAAGAGAAAATAGCATGCATCATTAGTAACCACCAATGTATAACAGGAAAAGATGAAAGTAAATAATAAAATAAGCAGGGCAAAGAGGGTAAGAATTTAACACATATTATGCAAAATTATTAACTGTTGATTGAAGGAGGAAAAAACTTTAATAGAAAGAAAATGTAGCCAAGGAAACAGATTCCCTGAGACTACTCGCAGTTCTTGTTCATGCTAGCGTTTTTGAAAGCATCCCATTAGATTCAGGTGGTTCCCACATCCTGCAAACCCCAAGTTTAAAACATGTTATATATTTATTTCTTTAAGTAGCCCAATTTTGCAGTACAAGTTTCAAGTGATTTCACAAGGAAAAGGAAAAAGGAATAAGTGAGAGCATTAAAATAAAAAGCCACCAAGTTTTGGAATTGGCACCCCAATTTATATCTGTCTGCTTCTGCTCCCATTACAAGCCATCTAAAATTTGGACAAACTTAAATCTGAAAATGAAATTGAAGCAAAGCATGCGACTGAGAAATTGAATTTTTTTCATTTTTTTGTAATGACATGAATCAAGGGTACCAAGGAGACCAGATTTAGACCAAGGAAAATAACAATCACGTCCAAAATCAACCAATACTTACTAGGCCAATATCTGATCCAGCAGTTCTCCACCCTCACATAACCTAAGAAGGTAAACACGAGCATATAAACTAACACATAGAGAGTGAGAAAAGCACAATGAAAACATAAACCGAAAGTCTATGTAAATCTACGGGGCTATTTAAGATTGCACAAATCACCCATGTGGGGCTAGCTGCTTAAAAATTTAAGTTTCTATCCAGCACAAATATGCTAGTTCAAAACTTCAAATAACATAAAGACTATGTTCATTTCTTCTATAATCTATGTTCAAGCAATGATAAATTCAAACCTAAGATCTATCTCTTTCTTATACGAACTTTTATTTGGAATTTCACTTATAAGAGTCCTAGCATATTTAGCATCTAATAAGAGATTGAGCATCAGTTACATATATATCTTATCTGATTGTACCAACAACCAAGTCTACAGAACCAATAACAGAACCAACCCCTAAAGTTCATCTTCTTGAGTTTGGAGAATTGTACTTGCTAATTGAATACAAAAAATGAAGTAATTTATCATCTTCTTTGAATCCAAGTTGTCAAGCAAATGACATGAAGTCACTAAGGTGTGGCATCATATTTAAAGCTTCACATGTTTTTACATTCCTAACTATCTAGCATATTTTCTCTAAATGTGAATTATATGGAGCTATAATATATTGTAATACATCAATGTAATATAAGGCTTCACTGTGTTGAGTTGCTCTATTCACTTCGGCATTGGGGTCACAGTAATGACTGCATATAGGTGGATTCATTGACACCTGAAAATGAATTCCAGTCTAATCTATAATCTAATCCAAGTCCAGTTTTGGTTAGCATGTAGTTTTAGGGTAGTTTTTCAACTAAGATAAATGTGAAGGAAAGAACAACCAACTAAATGTTGCATAAGTGCTTGGCATTTCATCGAACAGTTGGTAGAATCATATTTTTGGTCTTTGATCAGAAATTAAGTGGTGATTCAAAGATTTCAATTTTTTAAAACATCATAGGTAAGTTTTACTTATTATTTTGTCCATTTATTAAGAGGAATAGAAATGCATTAGGTTGAAATTACTCCCAACAAAAACAAATCCTAATTTTATTTTGTCTACTCAAATTTTAGTAAACAATTTCAATCATAAACATCATGAATAATTCCCAAAAAAAAAACATTTAGATGATAGTCCTGCATACATTGAATATCTACAGAATGATTAAAAACAAGATCTAGAAAATTAGAAGACATAGGTGATAATACAATGCAAAATAATCAACTTAGACTTAAAAGTCATCTGAAGTTGGAACCACCCAAACAGGTGGTGGATTCATCTTATTTGCAAATGGAGTGAGGAGTTTGACACATCTATCTTCAAGGTTGAAAACACCCCAATCAATCCCACCATATGAATAGTCCAAATTCATCTCTTCACTTCTATCGTCCGTGAAGTAAATCGAATTCGCTTCACATCTTTTAAACTCTTTGGCAGACACCGAAGCCGACTCATTGGCACCAAGAAAAAGAACTCGGTCATGCAAAGTACTCTTCTTTACCCACTTGTTCTTCATATAGTCAAGCTTATACACCATAAAATGTTTCGTTCTGTAAGGACAAATTACATCACCATCATAACCACGTGGTTTATATCCTTCATATACCACTTCACCGTCCGCATTGACAAAATCTCCGACAAGTCTTTTCACCAACAATAACTCTCCCTCTGACATCACCAAATATATCTTTGACGAAAACTTGTCTCTCGGGAACTCTCTCTCTTCTTCCTCGTCCCACTCCATAGTTAGTTTAAAATCTAGGATCTTTCTTGGAACTTCTTTATGAAAATCCCATTTTTCAAGAGACCCATCTTCCGCAAGAGCATAGAGGATGTTGTCGCGGAACACAATGTCGCAATAAAAGCTCTTAGCACCGCTGGGTTCAACCCATGTTGAAGAGTTAGTGCAAAAGGCAAGTCTGCATGGGTAGCTAAACAGTATGGCAAGTGTGTATTGTGAAGAAGATGGAGAACGCATGAGCACTGCTTTGGACACAAAGGAATCCAGCAAGTGTTGCACAAAATAAGAGTATGTGACTCCGGCACGGTGCATGAATGCATGAGAAAATGTTGGCAACCGAATGCAAGTGGAGGAAGGTGGGTTTAGTAGAAAAGGACACCCTTCTGTGTCTAAAATCATAAGCCAACCACGGGAAGAACCAACACACCAGGCACCTTCATAGCCCTTGAACATGTTCTTCCACTCGAATAGCATGTTTTCCTGCACAATGAAGATGGAACGATGAGCTGGGGTTATGTTGTCTTCAACATCATGATCAACGTCATTGTGATCTGTTTCTTGGAGGTAGGGGAGGATCGCATAGGGAACAGAGAGGAAAGCCATTGAAGTTTTAATTCGTGAGTATTTGTTACCACTCAGACCCAGTCCATCCTAATTTGTTATTATATATAAGATCAGATGAAGCACCCTCTGAAATCTGAATATTAATTTTGAGATATATCAATTATATATGTATCTCGAATTGTGATTGCTTTTCCAATTTAAAAGATTTGATTTCTTCAACTCAAAAAAAAAAAAAGGTTTGATTTCTGGACAAGATATTTAAAAGATTTTAGATTAAGTTGGATTAGTTTTCAAAACAAATAAATGATATTGTGATTGCTTTTCCTATTTAAGAGATTTGATTTTTGGATAAGGTATTTAAATTTAGGTCTTTCCATATTTGAAAGATTTGGTTTTAAATTAAGTTGGATTAGTTTTATGTTTTTTTTTTGAAACTAGATTAGTTTTATGTTTAGTCGTTCTTGTTGTCAAAAAAAAATGTTTAGTCGTTCTAAATTTGATTTGAAGATTTAACGGAAAAATATTATGCCGAGGAGATAAAATAAATTGATACAAGAGATATGATCTGTAGACTGATTTTTTTTTTTAATTCAATGTTAGAATTCGAAGTTTTAAGATTACATAATAAAAATAAACACAAAAGATAATCCAATGGAGGAGTTCGTTATCTTATTTGATTCTAATAACTTTTTAATATTATATAACATTTATCTCTTATTTTAAATTTCTTGATCTAAAGAGGATATATTGGTGATAAAATATTAAAATGTAATTATCTAAATCAACAAAAAAGGAAACAAAAATCAATGAAAGAAACAATCCAGGCATCCAGGGATTATACATCTTAAACAAAAGATACACTTTTTTTTTTTGAAACAACAAAAGATACACTTAGATATGAAATAAAGTCGACCAGTTAAACAAAAGATATGAATTATTATGTCGAAAAAAAAGGTATGAATTAAATAAGATAACCAACTTGGAGATCAAGTTAAAGACCGAAATAAATAGCCTTCATTTAACACATCTGAAATCATAAGACCTATTTTGCTCCATCTCACTGTGTCTCGGCCTCTAGTTCATCAAGATTAGAGTGTGTTTTGTTCTACGGTGTTAGTCATGGCATTATGTGAGGATGAGCTATTTCAAATCTTTTCATGGCTTCCAGCTAAATCATTGTGCAAGTTCAAGAGTGCTTGTGGGTGGACCTTGAATTTCAGCAAAGAAACATATTTTTGCATGAAGAATGCACAAAATATGTTGTTACAAGATGACACTGGATTTTTTATACAGCAAGACAATGGTCAGGGGTTTAGTGGAAGAATTGAAAGCCATTCTTTCAATGTTGCGGAATTATTAACTTCTGGGGTGCCTCAAGATTTCCTCAGCTTGTTGGCGAAGTCAGCAAAAATCATCACATCATGCAATGGATTAGCCTTGTGCCGAAGCACGCCGAGAGAGAGTGAAGTTGACCTTTTTCTGTGCAATGTTGTGACAAAAACATGGCTGCCAATTGCTACTCCTGCTAGTGTTCATGAATCCCCTGATGCTGATGTGAATGTTGTGTTTCAGTGCATGAACGATAGTCTTAATGTGGATGACTATAGAATAACCTTGATAGAGAACTCCCTTGAATGGTCATCACATCGTGATTTGAAAGTGTATTCTCCAAAGAAAGGTGTGTGGGAAGCCATGGAGAAAAGCTTCTTTATTGGTAGTAGGAACATGAGACTTGATATGCCTGTGACTCTGAATAACACTCTCCACTTCATATCTGATAGTTCTCAATATTTTACCAAGTCAAGTCCTTTCTTTAGGCCATATATAATGGCGTACAATTATGAGAGTGGTGAATCAACAATGCTGAGGCTCCCAAGAGATGCAAGAAGAGGTTCTCATGATGATAGTTGCAACATGGGAATTTTTGAATGGGGGAAGGCGAAGAGTTCAGATCGTTCAATTTGTTTAGTGAGACACCGGAAGCGCATCTTTACCGTATGGATCTTGGAAGACTACAAGTCAACTTTATGGAGAAGGGTTTTGAAAATAAGGGTGAAAGCGATGGGGTTGAAGGAGGAAGATCCAAGAGTTGAAGGGTTTGCCGTCATGAATGGTGATTGCTTGATTTTCGCCACGGAGAAAAAGGTTTATGGATATAATTTGTGTGGTGGCAAACATCTTCTAAGGGCAACAGAAATATGTGAGCATGGATTGAGAGGCAAAGTTTGTTTCACTTCTTATTCTAACACTCTTAGACCGTGTGGAGCTGGTGCTACAACATTTCAAGGTTATGATACCACTCATCCCAAGGCAGAAAGAAGCACTTCAAGAGCCTGCAAGACAGACTACTTCTACTCTGAAGAAAAATGATTTCTTAATTTTTCAGATTGGGTAGAGTTGCAGAATGTTAAGTTGTAATGTTCAGATCTTGTTAAATTGTGATATGTAGTTTGTTTAATGAGTTTGTACCTATTGTTTTACGAATTGCACTTTCAGAGTTTCAGTCAAGTTTGATGCTTCTCGGTTGTTGATTCAGATATTCATTTAATTGACTTCAAATTTTCTAGCTTCCATTCAGTTTTACTTTTTTTTGTTTCAGTTCCGTGTCAATCTTACCTATAATAATGTCCTTCTGAATTTTTTGTTTGTTTTTCTTTGTACGAAGCTTTCTCAATCTCTTTAGTTGAAAATTATAGTGTTTGTAATTGTATGATATAAAGGTATAAAGTATGGGGGTTGTTATGCAGGGTTCTGTTGAGAGTAATTTCTTTTCATTGCAAAACCTGCTACAGTGCTACTTAAGTTGAACAATGAGTAAAACAAAATGGGAGGAAAAGCCTCATTTTGCTAGCATTATTGGCATTAGATTCATTAGGGATAGTTAAATTGAGGAGAACTGTTATAGATTATAAAATATAAACTTTTAAGCATTTATAGTTAGTTATAATAAGAAATGAGCCTTGGCGCAACGGCCAAAAGTTGTTGTGACTGAGGTCACTAGTTCATGGACAATAGACCAAGTAATCAGATCCTTTCCTGGAGAAATGCATTCAGATTTAGCATAGTAGTGTTGAGGGATAAATGAAGAAACAGAATCATAAGTTAAGTAAAACAAAACCCATAAATCTTTATGATCAAAGCTATGGCAAGTGAACTCTTTTTTATTAGGGAACTAATGATGAATAAGCTGAGCAATGTAATAAATACTTTCTTTTTGGGTTTTTTTCCCTTCAGTTGGAGGTAAGAACTTTCATTTCTGTTTATGGATTGGAAAAGGGGATAGGGGTCGAGGTAGTAAGAAACTTAAAGAGCAGTGATTATCATCGTTATCATATTAGGAAGCAAATATACTGTATGAACAGGAATAGTTTATGTACAACTGGAAATGAAAATAGTAGTCACTGGAACACTAAGCTGTTGCAGCAGCTTGTTCTTCAACAGCCTGTGATGCTGGGAGAAGGGTGCAGATGAGGTTGCGGTCACCATACACGTTGTCAACACGTCCTGATACAAGGAACCACATTGTACATATATTAGTCCATGCATTAGTCAAGCAAAAATATCATGCAGACCACAACTTTGTGTAGTATAAGGATTACAAACAATCAAGCACCAGCTTAATCCATAGTTAAATAAGAATGTGCCCTGGTGGAATATTCTCAGAAAACATTTGTTCTAACGTCAATTGTGTTATTGCAGAGAAAAAGGATTGTGTTTGATAGAGACGAAAATGGAGGCGGGTATTAGAGTTAACGTGAATTAAAACTAGCGTGAATCCGCATATTTTTCTTCATAATCAATTCTGGCAAATACAAGCTTTTCCCCATAATTGATTTTGGCTTTAGAATCAATTGTAGAAGAGTTTCCAAACATACAAGCATAACCATAAGTTTAAACATTCAATGGTATGGGCCAATTAGGCTGACCCTGTTTGGATTAGCTTCTAGTTTATGGGAGCTTTTCAAATGATAAGTATTTGGTTCCTAATTAAGGAGAAAATTCTTATAAGTAATAGGTATTTATGTAGAAGTTAGATGAGGGACATGATTACCTGTGGTAGGCCAGAACTTGGCAACCCTGAGCCATGAAGCTGGGAAGGCTGCGCACTCCCTGGAGTATGGTTTTGTCCATGCATCTGCCATGAGCAATGATGGTGGATGAGGAGCTCCCTGCAGAAAATTAGAGATAAGAACTGTGAGCTTGTGCTGAATTTTTTTTAAAATATGAAGCCAATGGTCTATTTTATTAAATAATCAAACTAATAGCATGTTTGGATCAACTTCTCTTTCATCAGAAACAATTTTAAAACTTAGAAGCTACTTATAGAAACTTCTCCTCATAATTGATTGTAACTTCAGATTCAATTGTAGAAGGGTTTCCAAACATGAGGTAAATCAAGTATTTTTCTTCTTATCAAATATCATATAAATGAGAGAAATTATTTTACCTTGAGTACATTGTTGTTAATGTCAGCCTTTCCTTTCTCAATCTCAGCAATTTCTTGTCTTATGGAAATAAGAGCATCACAAAACCTGTCTAACTCAGCCTGCAATGATGTTTAGTTGAATTAAAGAAGAAATTACACAGGAGAAACAACAAAACAAGAAAAAAGGTATAAGGATAAAAAAAATCCCAGCAAGGCCATACCTTGCTTTCACTTTCAGTGGGCTCAATCATGAGTGTGCCAGGCACAGGCCATGACATTGTTGGTCCATGGAACCCGTAATCCATGAGGCGTTTCGCGACATCTTCGGGCTCAATTCCAGCAGTATTCTACAATGGAAATAGCTTACATTCAATGAAAGCTTGAACACCGGTGATCAATTGAAAAAAACAACTGCAACTATCAAATGGATCACCTTAAAGCCTCTCAAGTCAATAATGAATTCATGAGCAACTGTTCCATTGACTCCACGGAAAAGAACAGGGTAATAGTTCTGTAGAAGTCAAAGTATATGTAAAATCAAGGTTCATATGCAGAAAGACAATGATACATACACTTTTCATGTAACATAATTTATGACTAAGCACAAACCTCCAATCGTTTGGCCATGTAGTTTGCATTTAAAATGGCTATCTTTGATGCATCTGTGAGTCCTTGAGAACCCATCATGGCAATGTAAGTGTAAGAGATTGGCAAGATGAGTGCTGAACCCCAAGGTGCAGCAGAGATGGTACCAAGTGGTTGAGAGTTGTCAGGGGCAGGAATTCCACCAGTGGGTATCTTCATTACGGAAATAGATATATAAATACAAGAAAGATGTAATTGAAGAGTGTCGTGAACCAAGTTCTCTAAAAGTTTAAGCTATTAGGTGAAGACACGTGAATGGTTTGTATTATATTTCTTATATGCTTCGTCACGCAAGAGCCCATTAAGCTCAGAACGTGGACAATGTCATTTCTTATACACCCACTCAAATACCTTGTGCTGAAATTCAACATTTTATTGGAATAATAAAGGGAATAAGATTGAACTTTAGACTACTATGTCATTAACCAACTACTTCAAAAGCTTGAACTACTGGGTCACAGGCGAATGATTTTATATTATGTTTCTAACAAAACAAAGTTGTACAAATGTCTTTCATTACACGGATCTCAATTTGATCATACGACAGATAGAGGATCAATGTCATCCAATCTGGAAATAAGGCAGCCAGCATAAACGCTAATATGTTTTTTTCTGTGAAATAAATGTGGTTTCTAATGAATAGGATTCATGACATGTATGCATAATATACATGATGTCATCCATAACAAGAAAAGAAGAGTACTAACCACTGGGTGTGAAGGTAAAAATGGTGCCAAGTGTTGCTTTACACCAATAGGACCCATGCCAGGGCCACCTCCTCCATGAGGAATGCAAAATGTCTTGTGGAGATTGAGATGACAAACATCTGCTCCAATCCAACCTGGGCTTGTAAGTCCCACCTGTACACGTAAACCAAGTGCCCATGGGCGGATCTACTTGGAAGTGAGGGGGTTCAAATGAACCCCCTGAACAAATTTTTTTTGCACTTACACTCCTATATAATATATTTTTTGAACCCCTGAAAATTTTAAATTATACTAGTAGACCAAGTTTTGCACCTATTTGCACTAAAGACTTACCATCACTTACTCCTCTCACTCTCTCACACACACGCGCACTCAGCCACTCACCCTCTTTCTCTCGCTGCCTAAGTCCCACTCAACTGAGATGTGAGAACTGCAATCAGAATCATTCGTCTGCAAAATAGTTCAATCTCAAATTATGCTTCCTTTGTTTAATTTTCTGTTTCGATTTAGATACTTAATTCTTGAAGACAATCGAATTATTCATTTATCTAATCTTTACTGAATTGGAAACGTTCGATGAGAAAAATATATTTTTTCTGGTATTTTCAGTTTAGATTTCTCACCTCAGTTGGTCAATTTAAACTAAGATATTTTGCATGTGCATATATACATAAATATTAATGAATCATACATACATATACATGTGCATATATACATAAATATTTGCAGATATAAAATTTCAAATGACAAGTATTTTTTCCTCTGTATATACTTGTCATTTGAAATTTTATATTTGCTGAGATGTATCAACAAAGGCATCCGTAGTATACTGTCAAGTTTCAAAACACGATTCGGATGAAGATTTTCATTTTTCACAAATAGTTTCTTGAACTATATTTCTTTCACAAAATCATCCTGATGAACTACTATCTACCCCAATAACTACCCTTTCAGATTCTTGGTCTAACACAAAGTACATAAACTTAAAATATGCATTGGATTAGGAAAGCAAACCTGTGCATTCATGTTGGCACCATCCATATACACTTGGCCTCCATTATCATGAATGATCTTGCAAATCTCATCAATACCTTCTTCATAAACACCATGGGTGGAAGGATATGTCACCTATAATTCAAATCAATATCAAGTGAATATAAAAAAATGCCGAAGTTTGACTATACTCTCAATTCACAGGTATAACATCAATAACAGGAGATATTGTATAGGAAGCCAGTTGTACCATAAGTGCAGATAAGTTGTCCTTATTTTTTTCAGCAGCCTTCCTCAACTCATCAATGTTAATGTTTCCTTTGGCATCGGTTCCGATTGTGACAATTTTCATTCCACACATAGCAGCACTAGCAGGATTGGTACCATGTGCTGAGACAGGTATAATGCAAACATTGCGGTGGTGATCTCCTCTTGACTACAGTTTTCAATGGCAAAAACATGTAAGAAACATCACAAGAATTTAAGAATAAACTATTTCATCTCATCTAGATATGTTGCCAGAAAAAATGACATAATTGAGGATATCTATTATTGGCTGAAACAAAAAGTAAAGCTAATCAGAAGAACCATGAAAGGCCTTGTAAATTAGTAAACACCATCCTTCCATAATAACAACTATTGTCCACAAAAGTGAAGCAAACATATTCATAATGAACCAAGGTGCCATACCAAATGATATGCGCGAATAACCATCAGTCCAGCATATTCTCCAGCAGCACCAGCATTCGGTTGCAAGGAGAAAGAGTCAAACCCAGTGATGGTACACAACAGATCACCCAAATTGTTGAACATTTCCTGACACCAGATTTGCTTGTTTAGAAACAGAAAACACAACTTCTATCCCCTATTTTAAAAAGGGTATTTAAGAATCAATTTGTATCATCATTATGTTGTGGGATTATTTAACCATCCAACTACCTGATAACCTTGAGCCTGTTCAACTGGTGCAAAAGGGTGAATATCAGTGAAGCTGGGCCATGTCACAGGCATCATTTCAGTTGTTGCATTCAGCTTCATTGTACAAGATCCCAGTGGGATCATACTGTGGCATAGTGATAGATCCTTCGATTGCAGCCTATGAATGTATCTGAGCAACTCATGCTCAGTTTGGTACCTAAAGTGGAAATAAAAATAAATAAATTACCTGCCAACATTTAACCCCATGAATTCAAATTTTGTGAAAAGGGGTATACGTGTTAAAGATAGGGTGTGTCAGAAAAGGGCTCTCCCTAGCTAGTCCAGAAGGAATTGGACTCTGGACTTCTGGCGCAAGTGATGCAGCTGTGAAGGAGACCTGCGTATATGTAAAATTTTTAGTGCATGTTTGGAAATCCTTCCACAATTGATTCTAAAGTCCAAATCAATTTTGAGAAGAAGCTTGTGTGAGTAGCTTCTGGGTCCCAGAATTGACTATGAGGAAAAATAAACTGATCCAAACATGCTATTAGATGAATTTACAATGATGAGTCATGAGAAATGACACAATCATGTGAAAAGGATATATGATGTACAAAATTATACTTACAGGCTTGCCACCAGCAAACACTTGGAAAAGCTTGTCAACATCCTCTAATGTGATTGTTTCATCAAAAGCAACAGTAATCTGTAAAGCAGCCAAGCTCCATTATCCAAAGACATGCAAAGATAATTAACTGAATTGGAACAACAAAAAGCAACACTCACAGTGTTTCCATCTACAACTCGCAAGTTTATTTCACTTTTGAGAGCAGCATCAGCAATTGCATGTGCATTGGAAGTCTTAACCTTCACAGTGTCAAAGAAGGGAAGATCCTGAACTTCCACAGTTCCAAGTTTCTTTAACCCCAGAGCAAATGCCCCAGCAAGACCATGAACACGTTGGCTAATGGCTTTAAGGCCTTCAGGTCCATGATATACAGCATACATGGCAGCCATGTTTGCAAGCAGTGCCTAAACATAACCAATTCAGAAATAAATAAATAAAATCCTCAACCAACTTATACAAAATCAGAACTAAGCTCCAGGAACACAGTAATACAAAGGACAGAGGTTATGATCTATCTATAACAGGTTATAATCTATCTTGAGCAGGATGTACAAAAAGAAATGCTTTGAAACAGGTACACATAGACATAGTTAGGTACTTATTTGAGCTTATTCTCATATAACTTACTTTGAGTTTATTTCAATAAGATTCTAAAATTAGCTAATGAAAAAGCGCTTATGCAATAAAAGCTTATTTAAATTGTTTTCCTAAACACACCCATGGCTAGAAATTGAAATTCTAAATAGCTATTGTCCATTAAGAAGGAACTACTTATAACTAAAAACTGATCAAATTCAAACCAACTTAACTAGTTACCTGAGCAGTGCAAATGTTGCTGGTAGCCTTGTCCCTACGGATATGCTGCTCCCTAGTTTGCATTGCCATTCTCAAAGCACTCTTTCCTGAAGAATCAACACTAACACCAATGATTCTCCCAGGCATCATCCTCTTGTACTCCTGTGATGTGGCCAGAAAAGCAGCATGAGGACCACCATAACCCATTGGAACCCCGAACCTCTGAGCCGAGCCAACGACAATATCTGCCCCGAACTCACCGGGAGGCTTCAACGCAGTCAATGCCAAAAGATCAGAAGCCATAACAACCTTCACCTCATGAGCATGAGCTTTCTTAATAAACTCCCCATAATCCAAAACCTCACCCTCAGTACCAGGATACTGAACAAGAACACCACAAACATCACCAGATTTGTAATCAATGTCCTTAAGATCAGCCACCACAACCTTGAGTTCAAAACCATCAGCTCTGGTCTTGCAAATATCAATGGTTTGTGGGTGGCAGTTACTTGCAATGATGAATGTCTTCTTCTTCCCCTTCTGAATGTTGTTGCACATAGACATTGCTTCAGCTGCAGCAGTACCTTCATCAAGCAATGAAGCATTGGACATAGGCAAACCAGTGAGATCCGTAATCATGGTCTGATAATTCAACAACGATTCAAGCCTCCCCTGAGAAATCTCAGCCTGGTAAGGAGTGTACTGTGTGTACCAAGCTGGATTCTCCATGATGTTCCTCAAGATCACAGGAGGAACATGGGTGTTGTAGTACCCCATTCCAATGAACGACTTGAAAACCTTGTTCTTCGATGCTAACTCCTTCATGTGCTCGATCATTTGCCCTTCTGTTAATCCTCCATCGAACTTGTTGAACTTCATCTCCTTCAACCGAATCGATTTCGGTACAGTAGCGTCTACGAGGGAATCAACGTTGTCGAAGCCACAAGCCAGTGACATCTTGGCTTGTTCTTCTGGTGTAGCGGAGTTGTGCCGTCTCGGGAACGTGTCGCTGGGTTGAAGCGCCTCCACGGAGATCGATCGGGTCTGGGATAAACCCGCGGCGGCGCGTGGAATGTTGGTGGCTGATTTGGATCCTCTGTTTCTGAGAACAGAGTGAGAAACAGAGGACACGTACCGGGAGGAAGAAGCGGAGTAAAACGGCACGGTGGTGGTGGAGGCGGCGGCGGAGTTCCACACCGGTTCATGCTTTCGGTTGTGCTTCGCTTCGGAAACCAAACGCTTGAGAATGGCGCGGTTGGCGAGTCTCCGTGCGCGCTCCATGTTTGATGAAATGTCACAGAGACTGAGAAAACAGGGGAGATAGTAATGTGAAGAAATGAGAAATGAGATACTCTGTTTTTTGTTATGATTCCATTGGAGTGTGTGTGAGTGAGTGGAGGGTGGTGAATGATGATAATGTATGAGAATTATATAGTATAAAAATGTGAATATGAGGGTGTATTGAATTGAATTTATGATAATTTATGATAATAATGATAATGAAATTATGAAAATGAAAGACTTGATTTTTTGGAAATGAATCAATGATGATAATGTGTAGATTCAAGATCTGATGGAAATGCAAAGTGGTTGGTGACTGAGCTCCCACCTATGAAGGAAAAGGACAGGTTCAATGTTATCACACTGCCTAACTAGGAAAAACACCACAAACTTTGGAAGGAAAGAATGAATGGAAGGAGTTAAAGGTTTGAGGATTGAGTTTCAATGGAAGGCATTTAAGCATGTTTTATATTTTGGGGGAGAAAAAGTTTCATATTTTTTTTTGGGGTGTGGAAATTTTAGGATTCTGATGAGTTTGGTGGCAGATTCTCTTTCACAATAGGCTTATCTTTTTGGGGGTAAGTGGCAGAAAGAAACAAAAGGGTAATTTTTTGGGGTTGTGAATTTTGCAGCAAAGCTCAATAGATAGATTAGGGTAGTGAAAAATGGTGTATGATCACAATTGACTCAAGTTACAAGCATAGATAGAGGAACTATCACAATCGGAATGTGAGGCTTTGATTCAGGTAGAGTCTCCCTTTAAATTTGGTAGGACACACTGAATTTTTGGTATATGAGGTAATTGTGGCAATTTTGTGGATCTGTGCCTGACTGAATGATAAATGCAATGTGGAATATTGGGTACTAGGTAGGTTGTAAGGGGAAAAAGTCTCCGGTTTTTGGAGAAGTACAGAGAATCTTGACGGTAAAAATTATTGCATTTAGTGCAAATTATAAATGGAAAAAATCTTATTACATTTTATTAATGAGATAGAACTGTTATGTTTTTTTGGGGACAAATATTTAATGAGATTCACAAGTGCACCTGTAATTTAGTTTATTTTGGCATCTGCTAGGGACGGAATCCAAGGCTGTAAGGTTAAAAGTTTGCATTACACTAGTAATGGTCAGTTTTATGAGTGAATTGGCAAATAACCAATTGAAGTAACAAAAGTAAATTGGTTATATATAGTAAAAGTTAATAAATGATTTGGACCATTTGGTAATATATTTTGTAACCAAAAAAAAAATTTGGTAATATATTTTAGTTTGAAAAATTGACCGGGTCAGTTAAGAAAATGACCTCAATTTTTCTGTAATAAAAAAACAATAAAGGTAAGTGTATATACCATGTGATAGAGATAAAAAAGAATGAGATATAAACGATATATGTAATATATGATGTAATGTGAGTCGGAGATAAAGAGAGAAAAAATATATCTCAAAATAAATGCACGGTTCCTAAATATAATAAATAAAAAAGATGTGTGCACTGTTGTTTAATGGTACAATATCATTTTTTTTTGAACGTTTAATGGTAAAATATCATTACTCATAAAAAAACTCCAAAGCAAAAAAAAAAAATAAAGAAAAAAATAAACAAAATAATTAACATAAGTTTTGTATTTGTTTGATTTTGTATTAGTATTGATTGTTTAACAAAAAAAACACCCATAGAGGTAAAAAGTGGTTATTTGAACTCCTAGACTGAGAGTTTGAATCTTAGGAGTGTCACTCTTGATGAGACATTTGACATTCACCACACCCGGATCGAAATTGTGAAAATAATTTAACAAAAAAAAACCACATTGATTGGGGCTTTAATGAAAAAACTATTTGGTCAGTCTCTACTACTTTGTTTGCCTTTATGGGTGGAGATTAGTCACATGGCTACCAGTAGTTGATATCTTAGTTAAAAAAAAATTATAATGTTTGATTTATTAACAACGAAATTAGGGTTGTTTGATTATCAATTTTATTTTTCATTTTTTAAATAAAAAGTGTTATTTGCTCAAGTTATTAGGTTGTTTATTAATAACCCAAATTTTAATATTTTTTATTGGTCTGGTTCTACCAATAACATAATAATCTAATGTTTCAACCGAGACCAAGTTTAATATTATTTTGACAAGCAAAGAGGTACAGCTTACAAGAGAATCTCGGTTGGTAAGGAATTTATAAAATTCAGCTAAAAGGTGGTAGGTGAGGAAGAAAGAGATCCACATTTTTTTTGGGTAGAAAAGAGATCCATATTTGATTTAACAATTATGCAAAAATTTGACAAATAAAAAAGTATGCAAATTGTTATAAAGTTTAATTAAAGTAAAACATGGTTGGCATGTGTTATTGGAATTGAATCGGGGGTTAGGTGTGTGTATTTGGTATTTGCCATTGTTTTTTACCAGATCAATCGGGTTTGCAAATAGTCAAAATCTTATTTGAGAATTGAAAACTTGATTAATTTGTTTCCTTTTTCCCCCTCCCATAGATCCCCGAAAATCTGGTTGGTATTGGTAACTTGTTCAAATAATAGGCTAGTAGCTTACGACCAAAAAGGAAGTGTTAGACTCAGTTACTGTTTGGCACACGTGCAAGAGCAGAACATAATCAAATACACCCTCCGGTCACCATTATAAGAAAAAGTTAGTTTTTTAGATTCATTCAATATATGATATATCACACATATCATTTATTGAATGAATTTAAAAATTTAACTTTTATTTATAATAGTGACCGGAGGGTATTTATGTTAAGGAAATCAAATCAGGGAACCCAAAGCAGCACTGAGTCCAGAAAAAATTGAAATTAGGAAAATTAAACACTATATTTTTACACAAAAACTTAAAAGATTGATGTGTGAATCATTTACTTATATACTGCTGAACACATACAATTAAAATAAAAATTATCAAGTTATTAGTTCATATAGTTTATTTTAACCTTCATTACTTTTTTTGAACGATTCAATTACTTATTTAAAAGGGTATACATTCAATTCAACTCTACTCTAACAAAGGAAAAACACATCAATAATATTGTAAACAATAAAGAAAGAAATGTAACAATATCATTTTGGCCCAATAAATAATAAACAATATTATGTCAAATAATAATGCATTTTAAATATTTTAACTAATTTTAACAAAAGTCAAATTAAATATGTAATGACAAAATCATATTGGCATCCCGAACAATCATGAAATAATCATTATTTTTATTTAATAAATTGTTTAAATATGTTTTTTGTCTAGAGATTGTAAAGGGAATCAAATTGGATTCATTGAAAAAATTTCTCTGAAATGTAATCCCTGAATTTTTAATCAAATTAAGTCTTTTTGCTCAATTTTTACCGGTCAACGGTCCAGTGGCGAGTCTAGTCAGCAGATAGTCCACATTGATTTTTTTTTATCAATATTAGTCCTTGAAAAATTTTTAAATCATATTTTCAGTCTCTCATTTGAAACCACCACACTACTCTACCTTCTTCACCAACCTCCTTCATTCTTGCCCAGCATTTTTCCAGACCACAACCTTTAATCCAGAATTTTTTCCCATACTCCTCTATCTCCTTCATTCCCTTCTTGTTCCTCTTCCTTCTCAGTACATAAACAATAAATTAAGAAAAGTTTTTTTTACAACAATTTATATAATTAGTGTAAACATACATGGATGTAATTCTCATCTGCAAGTTAAATTTTGTTGGTTATATTCTTAAAGAATAAAATTAGGGAAGAAGAGGATGGAGATGAAAAAGGAAGAAGATGAAGCATGCAAGTGCAAGAAGCTTAAAAAACAAGAAGTTCATCATTTGGATGAGAATTGAAGAAGAAATTAAGAAGATAGTGGTAGAAGAAGAGAGACTAAAAATATGATTTAAAAATTTTACAGGGACTAAAATTGATGCGAAATAATCTACATGGACACCATCTAGTAACTCGGCTGACCACTGGACCGTTAATCGGTTAAAATTGAGCAAAATGACTTAATTTGATTGAAAAAATATTTCAAAAATTACATTTTAAGAAAAAAAAATTCTAGAGACCCAATTTGATTCCTTCTACTATCTCATGGATTAAAAGCGTATTTAAGCCTTTAATATAACACATACTCAAATAGTGGAAATTATTAGCATTTAGTAAGTTGCTAAATAATATTCATCATTTTACAATTACCTAATTGATAATATGGCTATCTTGTGGTGGTTGAGAACACACACAAATAAATAAATATAAGTAAATTACTGACGACTTTTAAAACTATTAAGTAATATGTATCGATGCAGTTAATGTCCACAACATTTTAACTGATGATTTTTCATCGGTAAGCCTACATTAACAACGGCTTTTCCCACTTTAGCCATCAGTAATTAACTTTTCTCTTGTAGTGTTATACATACTTTTTTTTTTGGTACATTGTCTAAAAGAAAAGAAAAAACTACGGTCTCACATAGGAGACACCCCACGCATCAGCTTGTAAAAGAGCACCTAAACCCGCCAACGGGAGCTCACACAGAACTAGATCCTGATCTTGCTCCGCCCCATGCTTAGCCAATAGATCCGCACAAGCATTACCCTCTCACAGCGTATGCCGAAAATTGACAACCCAATCTCTACTCAAGAGATCTTTAATATCCCATACCAATGATGCATAGAGATGACCCGAAGGAGGCACCGAGTTGATAAGCTTCACAGCAAGTTGGGAGTCCGATTGACACTCCACTCGACGATATCCCCCATTCCAAGCTAGAGAAAGACCATGGAATAACCCAAGAAGCTCTAACTGAAGAATGCAGCTGTCATTAAAAAACCCGTAGAAACCCCCAATCCACATACCGTCACTACAGCGAAGGCAACCTCCAAAACCACCACGCTGTGGAGTCCCACGAACGCTGCCGTCCACGTTCAAAACCACACAATTTGGCAATTCTACTGTCCATTGAACCAACCTCGTCGACGACCCGGTTGAATCCATAGGAGCATCAAAGGCACGCTTAATGTCGTGAACCATGGCAGCCACGTTAGTCCCCAAGACCTGCAACGGAATTACCGTCCCTTCAAAACACCTAACATTCCGAGCCCTCCAAACCCACCACAAAGTCGCCATGACAGCGGGATTATCCTCCTTCAACAACTTCCGGAGCCACCCTTTCACGTCACCACTCCCGAACATGGCACCCTGAGTGTCAAAACCCATGGCATTCCAAATTCCCTTCGCCTGAGTGCAATCTCGAAGACAATGGAGAGAAGACTCCACACTGGCATTACAAATCACACACTCCGCACTTAAAGCCATTCCTCTCCTGTGCCTGCAATCATTAGTTGGAAGAGCCTCCTGGGAAGCCAACCAAACAAACATGATACATACTTATGTGAATCAATAATATTATGTGAATCAATAATATTTAAGATAAATAAATAAATATGAATTTCTAGCTTTTTTTTTAATCTTAAATGTCATTGATACACATTAAATTAAAATAATTTAACTCAACTTTTACGTAGAGTATCTTTAAAAAAAAAACTTTTACGTAGAGTAATTTACACCGGTCTTAGCCATAAAATACTCAATTTTAAGACGCAAAAATCAGTAACACACAGAATACGTCATGACGATTGAAAAAAAAAACGTCAAAACGATCAACATGCCACCTTGCCACTCCATGAATCATGTGACTTTTCATAGACATAAAGCATCAAATTTTCTATGATCCATATATATTCAGATAATTTAACCCGCAAATCAAATAAAAAAATTGTCATAAAACATAAAACAAATTAGAGACCTAACTAAGATCCAACCATGCTTGTCAAGATCATACTGTGTAAAAAACTAAAAATCGAGAAAACTTGCCTTAGCACCTTGACCAAGATTCCAAAAAACGAAGGCTGAAAAAGGATGATTTCTTAAATATTATAGCCCTTCCTTAAATCATAAAATTAAAACCTGAACAATTCTATATATCAGACACCAACTTAGAGCTCATATAGTTTATTTGTATGAAGCAGGGCCGTCTCAACCCCTAGGCCAGTAAAGCCCTTGCTTTAGGCCCCAAATTTTTTGTTTTTTTTAACTAGTATATATTTTAAAGGAAATTATCCAAGAATAGACTAATTAAATAACATATTGAGTGCCTAAAAGAATGAATCTTTTAAGTGCAACATTTATTTTTAATTAAATTCAATTTATTGTGTATTTTGAATTGATAAAAAGCAGAGGGAAAGTGTGACTTTTTATTTGGTCTCTCTGAATTCTTCTTCTTTTACTTTCTCTAATTCTTTCTCTATTGAAAAAGAAATTTTAAAAGAAATCAATTATGATAATTTACTAAACGATTTTGTATCTCAAAAGGCTCGAAAAATAAATTTTATTTAAATTATTTATATTAAATAATTAATTTTATAAATGCCCAATTCTTAGAATTCGCTTTAGGCCTCAATATTGGTTGAGACGACCCTGGTATGAAGGGATTCAAAAGCATGACATTCTTAGCACCACGAACAGAGGCTCCTTGTGCCATTCTCATGCTTCAAAGAAAATCTCCTCCTGATCACCACCTTTTTGTGCTAAACTCGGTTTGCTAGATTGGAAGGGTGATTAGCATTGACTGAACTTGAAAAAAAGTGGGTATGAACTATGATCAAGCTAGGGTGAAAATTTTAACAAATTAAGAAAAATTAATAGTTACTAGTTGGAACTTGGATTCTGGGAGAAAGCTTGATTGTGGTGAATTCATGGAAACATCACAGTGACAAGTCATCTTACTTACTTACTTTGCTGTTATTTGAGATTGTGTTGCTTTATCTTCAGCTTTTAGTTCTTTCTATCTTCAAATGTAGCACCTTCTATTTCTTGAAAGAATTTATCTTACCTTAAAAAAATAGTTACTAGTTGGAAGAGTAATATAAAAATTTTAAGGGGAAAAAAAGATTAATTGAATATCACTCTGAGATTTTTCCTCTTTAGGGTGACTAACTCATTTTGTTCACATCCGGGTTCGACCCTGGTGATTAAAAGCTTGCTCCTAAACCAAACTAAAACCCAGATTTTCGGCCCAGCCAAAATCCCCTATTCTAACAGTTTTTCTTTGTTTTGGTCAATTTTTGTTTTATTTATTTTAGCACTGAATAATACCCAAAAATATGACACCATGTCCTCGTTTTTGGGCCTTGCGGCCCAGCTCTCCATCGTACAATCCCAAGGTGGAAAGAGAGCTGATCGAGAGAGAGAGAAATCAAATTTGTTGAATATGCTTACCCAAAAATCCCTTTGTTCCTTTTAATTTTTGTAGTTTTTTTTTTCGGATTTTTTATTTTGTAGTTTCTAAAACTAACAATTAAACAAAAATAAAAAAATGTAGGACAAAACTATATTATTAAAAATAATAGAAAGTTAACAATTTAATTTGAAAGGGTAAAATGCAATTTGATCATGGTCTAATAAATTTATAGTTTTCAAGCATAGAAAATGTCATAGAAACGCTAGATAAAACTGTTGGAGTCATTACAAGTAGTTTTTAAAGGCAAGAAACTAACTAAATCATAGTACACAACAAAATTCAACAACTCAACACCTCTTATAACTCAACATCCTTCATCGTCGTCACTACCTCACACCCACACCACCACTGCAAGTACTCTTCGTCATAGACATTGAAATCTAACATCCCCCACGGAATACCATCCACTTTCACCATCTCATGTTAACCTCAACTATCACCACCTCAACCACCACCGTCTTGACTAGATAACATCTATCACTGATATCTCTACTTTGTGTCCTCCTCACCACTGCTATGACCTGTTACCCTAAAAACTACCTCCACCACCATTGTTTTTTTTTGATAAGCCAAATGAATATATTGAATGAAGTACAAGGGGTACTTCAACCCAATACAAAGAGGAAGAAAGATAAAGTAGTAAAAAAGAAGCAAAAAACAGTGAAAAAACATGTCAGGAATAAACCCCCTCCTCCTTGAAAGCACAGCATAATAAAATATGCCTCATTAAAACCTTCCCAGGAAAACCCCCTTGGGAAAAACCTGGAAAAGGAAAAAGAGTACATATTTTAGAAGGCCATAACAATACCTCCACCATTGTTGCCACCTTCTAGTACATGCCATGGTTGCTACCAATTACCCCCACCATTGCCAACACCCTATACCCTCTATCACTGTCACCTCCACCTAGTACCCTCCGCTGCCGCCATTTTCGTTGCCATCTTATTCCTTATAACCAACTCAACCACCAAACAAAAATTTCTACCATGATCGCTGCCACCACGACTCAGCCTCCATAATTGCCATTTTCCACCATCTTCACCGTGGCCACTATATATCCACCACCATTGCCTTCACCAACCGTGCGCACTCACACTCAATAACCACGCAAACCCTCCATCGACATCATCATTAACACACTCTTCCATTGCCGTACCTATCGATCTCCACACTATACACGCTATACCATGCCAAGTAGCAGTGGCGTTAGTAGAAGATCAAAATATGTCCATCCTGTGTGATAGGCAAGTTATCTCCATAATATATACCTGGTGGTAAAAAATGGCCACATACTATGTGTCCATAGAATAATAATAATAATAATAATAATAATAATAATAATAATAATAATAATAATAATAATAATAATAATAATAATAATAGCTAAGTTCTTCATGTAAAATTTCATTTCCTGGAGGGTCTAAGCCAATTTATGATTTTCTATATTCAAGGATTGTTTCTAAATTAGTATTATCTTTCAATTGAATAAATTATTTTGCTTTTGAAAAAAATAATAACTACTCTTGATTTTAATTAGCTGCGAAAGCTTAGGTTAGATTAGGTCGGTAAACACATCACCATTACATTCTGCCCCTTAAGCACACAATTTCAAGCTATAATATGAAACTAAACATAAACTTCTTTCTTAGTGACAACAAATGTAATAGTAGCTGTCTGTAATGCAGCCAAGCTTAATTTTCGCTGTGCTGCAGTACATCACAGCTTGATTTCACAACTCACAACCAAACAAATAGTTTCCAAATCTTTTTTATTCTAAAAGTGAAAAATAAAACACTAACATGACAAAACTTTCTAATTAGTAAGAGTGAACATAACCACAAGATAAATCCATCAAAAGCAGCGCCGCCTCAGCTACTTCATCCCTTGGAAACACTTGCTGAAAAGTTGAGTTGTTCCTCAAACTTATTGCAAAGTCCTTGAAACATTCAAGCTTCTTTGTCTCTTGAGATGAACCTGCATTACTTGAAGTGGATTTGGATTTGTTCTTGAACTGAGCAAAATGGTTTGCACGAGGCTTCTTTTCCTTGTTATGATGCACTCTGGTCTTTGTTGATGCTGTATTTATGGGAGTGGCCAAACCATTAGCAGCTTCTGCCATTGCCCTTCTTGCCTTCCTCTGTCTAATTCCACATGCATTGCAAAGCGACTGCACAAGCAAATAAAGGTCATGAACAATGCAAAAATGAATAATTCACACACTACTTTTTTTCCCTTAAGGTGCATGCTCATACACCTCACTTGCATAGTTAAAGTAGGGAGAAAATTTCCCCAACTCTCCATTTTTAACTATGCAAGCATGGTTTTAAATTAAGGTTCATAACCGTGTGCAAATACGGTTGTGACATGGACAAATGGTTTTAAAGGCTTCTACAACTGCAATTGTGGCTATATCTTTGGATATAGTCGTTAGTTGCAGTTAAAGAATCTCAACCATTTAATGAAAATCAACCAGCTTAAAATTTTAGGATATTTTTTTTGAACTTAAAATTTTAGGATATGATTACAAATAATTTGTTACATTGAAATCAAAATCGCATGACTTTCAAAAAAAAAATCGCTTGATTTTCTTCTAATTGTATGTTGAAATTCTTTAACTGCAATGATTGTACTGAAATTTGACTGCAGTCAAGTCAGATCCCTACATCCACCACATTTTCATAAATTTTTTCATGATATCAAGGATCACGACACGACCCAAACCGTATTCGCAACCTTAGTTTAAAACTGTGTTTGCAAGTTTGGGTATGGATATGTGGTAATTATAAAGAGTGGTGAGAATATATCATCTTGATGATATGGTATACATGAAAGAGAAAAGGGAGAAGATTAATTAACACACCTTAGGACCGTTAGGGCCACTCCTCCAAAGTGGGGTACTGCTTGTGTTACAATCCGAACAAACCCTAGTGGTGTTACTGCTGTTGTTGTTATTACGAGGGCTTCTTTGGCTGTACCTGTTTTCATGCCCTTGATTTTGGATTCTTGGACTAATTGGAATAGTAGTAGAGTTGTTTGCTTTGTCAGTGGCTGGAGTACTCATCATTTTTTTCATCAACCTCATCTTTGAAGACATCCATTTTGCAGACCCGTGAACGTTTTTGATGTCTTCCTCCTCCATTTTGGAGAATGATAAATTTGGGTCACATGTGCTGCTGCTTGGGTTGTCCATAACTGGCTGAGGTGAAATAAAAGTCGAATTGTAAAGATGATTGCTGCTTGATGATGATGATGATCCATCATGCCATACCACCAGCTTATCGTCCTAAAGTAAGGAGATCAAGAATATAACATATTACATGGGCATGAAAAATAGATCAAGGTTTTATTTGTACTTCAGCATAGCATTAAAAGATAAAAGGTTATAACACTAATTAGATGTATGACATGACTAGGTTTCAATTTTATTTTATTTATTAGCATAGCATGTTATCATAAAAAAAATGAATTGAATTATATGAAAAAAATTCAAGACTGAAATTAAATACATGTTTGAAAATCCTTCTACAATTAATTTTACCGGCAAAATCAATTTTGTGAATAGTTTATAAGTTTAAGAATTGATTCGAAGAAAGAAAAGCCGGGACGAACACATGCCAAAATTTAATGAAATCAAGACACATGATTATCTTAAAATTAAGCTTGGAAATAAGATCAAATCATAAGCATCATATCATCATTATATAGCTTTACCTATATCAATTAATTGATTAAAGCAAATAACGTACATGAACGTTTATTGATCATGATCCCCAAACGTTGTTCTTAATTGTTGCAAGAACCACATGATGAATATTTTGGGGATGGGGATATTGCTTACCTCATGAGAATAAACATGAGTCTTCAAAGTAGAAACTATGACATAAATTTTTTGATCAAAATATGTCGAGAAAAATGAAAAGAAATAGTATCTTACCTGGTGATCATTTTCTCTTAACTCTCCAATTCCTATGCCTTGCCTCCGATCAAGTATGTTAAATAAGGAAGCATGATAATCCTGATTATTAAGAGAATTGAAGAGATGGTTTTGACCTTGTATGGAAGGACCTGGTGGGTTCAGAGAAACAGGAGTCATGGATAGATGGAATTTTGGCACAAAAAAAGAGAGAAAGGAAATTAAGGAAGAACTGTTTTGATAGGGTATATAGGGTTACAGAATAACAAAGCTAAAGCCACTGAAAGAGTTAAAGAGAGAAAGAGGTTGATCACACACGGTGGTAGGGTTCTTATATGATGAAGGAGAGGCTCAAAAGAGAAGAGTTGTCTAAGAGACACCACGTGATGATCATTCATATTTATATTTATGTCAATATATACTAAACAAAATAAATTTGGAAGAGACAAGGTAAAAAAGAAGTGGAGTGTTACTACTCGAACTCCACTCTAATAAGACAAAACCCTAAAATATTTGATCAATATATAAACTCCCAAGCTAAATATTCACACCCAATTTCACTCACACCCAAAGTGAGTGATGGTGGTATCCTAAAAGGTGGAAATAGAAAATAACACACTAATGGAATGTACAATATAATAGAGAATAGTTGCTGTAAAACTTAGCAGAATTTTAGAGTATAAGGAATATTTCGTCACTGAATTCCTTTTGTTATTTCTCTTTTATTATTTTCTACATCTCATAAATATGAATTTATACTTTATAGCATTATAAAGTGACTATCATAGAGTCACCATTAGTAGCTTAATAGCTACTTAATCACTCCACTAAATGTTTTCACTAACATTAACCACTTATAACTCTCCACTGATAACAGGTATACTCCACTAAATATTAATTCAACACATGACGAGGGCGGCTTATGGCAGCGAATTGAATGAGGGCGTGGGGAGGAGCGGTGGCATAAGAGTGAGAGTACTGATAGTGAGTCGCGATGGCGGAAGGTTTGGAGGAGGAGTGACGATAACAATGAGGATGATGGTGGGTAGAGAAAACTATGAGAGTTTGTGTCGGCTTAGCTGACAAAAAAATTTCCCACCCATTTCCTGGCTTGTGTCCGTACGAAGGTTTGATCAATCGTTCATTCCAGATACTTTTACTATAGTTTCTAGTTAGGAGTGCTTATAATCTCATCATTAGCGCCTTACGACCACTGAACAAACTTGGTTGACGAACATGGTTTATGCGCCGCTAATGCCGACTCAAAATCTTCTGCCCATATCCTAGTTTGTTTAAGAATGAACGAGATTGATTTCTGGAAAATGGGTCACAATCATTCCCGTCTCAGTTGCCTTTAAACGAAATTATCTTTATAAAATTGTTGAAATTCATTTAAGTTTTATTTCTTCCCCTTATCACTAGTCAACTTTTTTTTGACATGTGACTTTGTTTCTCAACAGAGCTTGAACCTTCTTAAAGATTACAACTACTTTAGATTTTCGTCTCATAAAATATATGTTGCGTTAAAACAACACATGCTATAAGAGAAAGCGCACTCTATCGCTCAGGTAATATAGGAATGTAAGTCCCATATCGAACCGAAGGGACCAGGTGGACAACTAAGCCTAGGGGGTGATTCATAGTTTTAACAATTCAATAGTTGAGTTGATTGTGGTGGTGTGAGCATGCAAACAAGTAGATAATACAATTCGGTAGAGAAACAAGAACAAAAGGTATCGAGATTGCAATGCAATTTGATCATCTCCCCCTCTTTATTATATATGTATCCTAATTAAATATTGTATCATCTGTATCCTCTTAAGGCATTAACTCACCGATTAAGTTATTGCTGACTGTCGTACCGACTGCACTAACTTACAACTAGAAAAGTGGCTCGCGGAGGAATGGCAGTGGAGAAGGGGTGCGACAAGCAGATAACAATAGTTGGGTGGCGTCTCACGCCAGAGTAGAAGATGGGGGCAGCTTGCGGTGGGGCAGCAGTTTGGCTCACGAAAAAATGGTAGTGAGGCGGTGACTTCCAGAGGAGAGGTAGTGCGGCGACGGTGCAACAGTGAGATCAGATTGCAGAGGTCAAAGGAGGTAGATTTGGTGGCTGAGGGAGATAGCTAGAGTGGGTGAGGGTGACGAATGAGGAAGAATGGTAGCTTTTCCAGAGAGAGTGAAAGCCACCGAAGGAGGGTGAAGGTGGCGAAGGATGAGAAAGAGAAGGGGCGAGGGAGAGCGTGATAGTGATAGTGGAGAAGGAGGATAAAGTGTTCAACTCATACCGTCGGAGGAGGGCGAGGGGGAGGGGCATGGAAGAGGGTGAGAGGGGGAAGAGCGATGAAGCAGGTAAAGGTACAACAGACATAAGGGAGGGCGACAGACCAAAGATATGGGCAGAGAATGGTTGAAAATGATGTTTGAAAAAATGTGGAAGATAGATGCTTATAATGAAGCCTGAGCAGAGAAATCTATGGGCATTAGCATCAGTCTGAGAGTTTCTTTATATCCTTCCCACGATATTGATCGTACACAGGGAATTAGCGTCAGTAGCAGCCAACGCTAAGGTGGCTGATGAATGTCGCGTCGGTTCACAACCACCGCTATTCTTCTGCAGATGGACGCTTCATTGGTCGGAGATATTTTGCACGTGCCAACACTAGCGCTAAATGCTACTTAATCGAAGCCAATTAACATCCACTAAGCCGATGCTAAGTAAAAATCTATTTTTGTTTTATCTTACTTTTGTCGGGTTTACGTTGGTTTAACTTACACAAACTAGTCAACTTTAGCGTCGCTATCATGGCCGACGCTAAATTTGGACACCATAACAAATAATTCTTGATGTGTTAGTAATTCTTATTTTATTAGTTGCGCATGACCTTTAAATGTGAAATGCATTGGGCCTACAATATTATTTCGTATCATATCAATGCATTGGAATCATCATGTTCAATATATCACATTCATATATTTTTCCTATATGTTTTTTTTTATTCGTTCACACTTCCGTTTTTCTTTCATATCATTTCAATTATGTTTCTCTTCCTATCTCTCACTTCTATTCTTATTATGTCACTCATTATTTCTCTTATTTTTCTTCTCATATCTCTAGGTGTGAGTGTGAATAAAACTTTATTGTTCTTTACTCACTTCTCCCTCCACCACTCGTTTCGCTCACTAAAAACAGATGATATGGTTGTAAATCGTTGGATTTAGATGCACATAATCGAAATAGCTCTCTAGATCAAAGTGTGCAAGTAGGTGTGAATATTGTGTGACCCAAAATACCTAGGAGTCCAGCATTTATGATATTAAGAGCTTGTTTAATTATGGTTTTTGAAAAAGGTTTTATGTTTTAAAAAACTGAAAATTTAAAAATCAGTTTGTTTTTTAAAAAGAAAATTAAAACTAGTTCTCAATTTTAGTTTTTAAAACTAAAATGCCAGAACAATTAAAAGGTGTTTTTTATTTTAATTTTTAGTTTTCATATTACAATTTTTTAATGTTGAAATAAATCAAACAGTTTATTCTTGAAAAACAGTTTTTAAATACAGTTTGAAGTTATATATCGTGGTTAATTGACAAATAGATGACCAACATTCTGATTGAATTTATTAAATATACACATAGTATATAACTTGATTCTGTAAAGTACGTCAATTTCAAGTCCAAACCTTGACAGGGATGAGGATTGTGCAGATCTGAAGAGATAGGCATGAGGGCCTCCCTTGACTCCTTAATTTGTGAGAACACATCACATGTTGCCACTGCCGGCACGTCTGTGACAGAGACAGTATCTTAGTCCCCACACTTTTCTATCTATGTTTTGCCACCCTTTGTCAAAATTAAGAAGAAAATACCAAGATTCAATAATGTTTCTTTCACACCTTTAAGAAAGGTGGAAAAAGGTGGAATGAGAAGAGTGAAAGGAAGACAAAAAAAAGTAGGAGAGAGAAAGTATAAGTTATGATAGATGATAAAAAAAGAAATATAGAAATAAAAATAGGTAAAAATGAAGTGTGTAGAAAAAAAAGTGTATATATATCATTACTCACCAAGATTTTATCGAATTACATAGTTTGTCCACTTCTTCAGTTACATATATGTACCAAGAAATGGTATTCTTCAGTTACATGAAACTTATCAGTAAGGAATAAGCGGTCCTCAATACGCTATATGTCGGCGAGTGGTTATGCACCTATATTCACATACTCTGAAATTTGTACATTTTTCAAATTGGGCTTCAATATTAATCGTTTTGACTTATCTTATGTTTTTTAATAAGCAAAAGATTTGTATTTAAGAATTAGGAAAATGGGTGCTATGCCAAACATATTTTGACTTATCTTATTACAAACATTACTTTGTTACATCACTAAATTAAACACTAAATTTGTACACTTTTAAATCAACAAACTCTTGTTGGGCCAAACAAGAGAACAAGAGATAATTCAAACTAGGGGATCATCCACATTGGGTTAAAGAGCAAATCACATGTGAGTTGGACGTCACATCTTTCACCCAAAACTTTAAGGCATTAGGTGTATGAGTCCTTTCACTTGTAAACTACTCAAAATTATCATTATATTCTAATGTGAAACTTACTCACACTTGATACACAACACATGCTTCAAGATTCATTTTTTAATATCAGATGCAATATTTTTTGTTTGTCTCTTTCAATCCTCGTTGTCTTTTGCTACTCCCCTAGCAACATATTGTTAAACATCTTTCATGACTCTATAAGTACCGAATCTACGATACTCATTCCCAGTGTTTTTTTACATAATATAAGCTAGTAACAACAAAAGAGAAGAAATCACTTGCGATTCCTTGAAGAAAAAAATTTCAATTTCCAGATACAGGTCTATCACGGATATAGGTTGGAATGACAATTTCCAACTGCATATGGGGATTAGAAAAGTCGGCATTCCAGAAGTTGTTAAACAAAACAAAACTCAGATTTGACCAAGTCACAGCAGAAGGCCTGGCGCGACGACTATGTTTCATTGCAGAAGGTGCTGGTTGTCATGCTCTTGGAGCTCACGACCTCAGCTAAGAGATAAGGGATTATGGGTTTGGGGGGGGGGGGAGGGGGGAACTGATCGCAAAGGCATGTAGAGGCGGTGTCGTTGCAGAACTTGTGGCGGAGGGAGGATGGGGCGATAGAGGTGGGGATAATGGAGAGATTGAGAGTTTGAATGTAAGACCCATATTTTTAGAAATAGAATAAATAATTATTTTCCGACTCACGCCTAGGTTGTTGTGTAAGCGTGAGAGGAACCTGAACTAATATTTGATGAATTGGAAAGCTTAGTGAAGGAGAAAGTTCGGGAAATAATTAAGGATGGTACTGTAGTCGGTTTAAGTGTTAGCACGAGCCATTTTCACACCCGACTAAGGTCGAGAGTGTCTCAAAGAGGTTATTTCCGCTCCTAGAGCACTGTTTAAGAGAACTGTAAAATATGTGGAAAAATAAGAACCTCCAGATATTTTTCCCAGGGCCAATGTTCCGATACGGAACTATAGATTGTACGCACAATAGGTTTCACTTTTCGGAAACCCGATAAAGCTAGACTTTATCTTCTCGGGGACTTTAAATAAGACACTTAATAAAGTGTTTTTATATTCGGAGCTTCTAACGAAATTTCTATTTGCGCTGCCTCATTTCTTTCAACGTTTGTAATATTTTTCCAGAAGGAAGTTTCTTCATCCGACGTCAATAGCAAAAAGTAGTTTTGAGGCATTTTTTGATACATACTGTGTTTAAATCATTTCCTTCATTTAAATGAGCCTCAAAATAAGTTTCAACATTCTGTCGCGGAATACTTACTTAAAATCAGCAAATGAAAGTACCAAAACGACCGGACCCTAGAAATCTTTCTTTTTCCTCATTTTCTCTCTCCTATAAAAAGAGAAAATCACCAAAACCTCTTCATTGTGCTAGTGTGGCCGTGGGTGAGCAAGAGAGAGAAGCTTGGGCGTCGTTCGTCCGATTCTTGCCCGATCGTCCTGATTTCATAAGCTGCACATAAATACAGAGGTAAGATGCTTAATCTTACTTTCGTTTCTACTTTCTGTTGGATTATTCCATGTCTTTATGTGCTCAAAGTTTGGAGCAAAATGTCAAAATGTCTGGTAGCTTCGTTTTTTTTTTCTTTTCAAATACCTTCTATATTAGACCAACATGTTAGAATCATGATCTGTGCGCTTAGATTTCCATTCTGTCGTCGTAGATCTGAAATCTTAACTCAAGAACACTTAGTGTTCAACTGTTGCTTTTTGAAGCTTAAAGCCCCAATCTTGCTTAGTGCCTTTGAGATTAGTTGTTGATAAAGGCATTGTTTATCGCTATTCAAAATCTGTTTCGAAAAATATTGACTTTGAGTTTTTGGGCAATTATATTGGACCAAAAAGCCCTTTATCATAGTTTTAGTCCCGTAATTGTTTCGGGCACATTTCTACTATAGATATCACCTGAGAATACCTATGAATTTCGTTTGATCGAAGAAAAGTTCAGGAAGCCATTTTTTTGGTTGTGGCCGAAACTTCTGAGCTTGATACTGTGTCCAAAAATAATTTCTGAGCTTGTTTGGCCTGAGCTATAGTGTAGCTCTTTGAGTTGTCGAAATTTTAGCTTTGGTTTTGTGTCATTCTGAGTTCTGTAGCTCGAGTTATGCGCGTTTTAGCGAACAAAGGTTCTGCTGTTCATTCGTGCATAAATGTCGAACTCTGAAGCTTCGAAAACTTTTTTCACAACAGAGGAGGACACCCTAGAGAATTTGCTAAGTTCAGGAACTGTTTTTGGGATCGAATTTTGATGTCGAGCTTGGATGGAGAAATAAAAGGTTTGGGTAACTCAGTATAGAGGTTTCATTGAGTCTTGCATGCTTTTAATTGGACTGCTTGTGCTTGAGATGAAGATATTTAGTTTGATTGCGAATTTTGCATGTTTTACTATGATATATACTTGGTTATGTTGACTGTTCCGAGGCTTTTGCCAAATGTTTTCTGAGGCTTCAGCCATTTTTAAACCTTGAGACTTACACCTTCGTTTTCTAGGGCTTAGGCTATTGTTCATTGCTCAATGACTTACTTGATGATAATCTCTTGTTGCTAATATTGATTTGATGAGCTAGTATGCATAATCTAATTGACTTATGCTTGTTGATATTATGAATAACATAGGTATACTATGAATTGATTATTGGATTGAGAATTGTTGATTGAGTGACTACTAAGGTTGATTAGATTGTTGTTGACTAACTTGGCATATACGACTTCAACCTTAAGTGGCAGATCAGTGGTTTTCGTTCCACGTGACTGTCCCGTCTTTTGAGACGCCAAAGTGGCATATCAGTGGTTTTCGTTCCACGTGACTGTCCCATCTTGAGAGACGCCAAAGTGGCAGATCAATGGTTTTCGTTCCAGGTGACTGTCTCGTCTTGCGAGACACTTTTGAATTGACCCATCTTGGTAGTAGCACATAGTCGCACTACAGGGTACAACTTTTGGATTCATTGATATCTGATTTAAATCTATGTTGTGAAGTTTGTTGATATCTGATTTGATTGTATCTTGTTGATTTTGTTGATGTCTGGTTTGATTCTATGTTATTGATCTTGTTGATATCTAATTTGATTCTATGTTGTTGATATTGTTGATATACGATTTGATTTCACGTTATTGGATATATATATATCATCATCTATCTTGAATTAGGTTCCTAGCTTGTGTCATGTCATGCACTTAAATTCGATTAGCATGCTTTTCTATTTTATATGAGGTGATTGTATGGAGTTAACCCTTTCTGTTTTTACTACTTGTTGTTTGGGCGCTTAACGCTATTAGGCGATGGAGAATCTTCGATAGAGCTTGACCTTTGTACGAGTCGGAGAGGAGAACTTGAAGAATAATGGAAGAATCGAAGAGTAGAGTCGGGTGTAAGGCTAGAGCCTTGGGATCAAGAGCTTACCATTATTGGTTAAAGCTTGCATAAGGATTTTATAGATTTATATTTGAGTTTTCAGGTAGGTTTCGGTGTATTGCTTTCCTGCGGTTCCCCGATGTGGAGATCGTAGGGAGTATGTCAGATTTATGATATCATTGCATAATAGATTCTTGGTTGAATCTGATTCTATTTGTTAGGTTTTGTAGGTTATGTTCTTTCGTTATTACCTTCTAGTACTTGCCTTGTTCAAGGCTAGATGTAATTTGATTTACAGTTGGGAGTAGGTATGACATGTTTTGAAAATACTTTGAAGAGAAAAAAAATTATACTTGTATTTATGAATCATTTGGAAAACATTGCATATTTATTTTAGTATGTTACAATGGTGACTCTTGAAAGTCGGGGCGTTACATTGAACTTGTGGCGGAAGGGGAAGGGCGGACGGTGGCATTTCAGATGGTGGTTCTGCAGTAGATGCGGTGGCGGATAGGGAAGTGGGCAGAGGATGGATAAAGGGTAGAGGTCACAAGGTTAGCGTTTTTTTTTTTTTGAATTCAAGTACGAGGCATTTTTATTCATGATAATAATCAAAAGTGTCTACAAAGATAGCCTCAGCTAAAGCTCTAGGGGGTTGTCCTACCAGACTTTTGAGGGAAAATCAAAAGCAAGAGAAGCTAAAACATGAGCAGCATTGTTTGCTCTTCTATTAACATGGTTAAACCTCAAGGATTGAAAAGAGCTCATAAGGATTTTGCAATCAGCTATGATAGGATCAATGTTCGGCCTGCTGCACAAGGTTAGCGTTAACGTTTCGTTTTTTTCTTATTTTTATTTTTTACATTTTGCGTCGATTTAACTGGCCCGACAGAGTGAAAAATAGCTCCAACGTCAATACAACATTATATTTTGACTCTAAAGCTACCTTTTCTTGTAGTGTTCTAAGCTCTATACTTGGAGATTCTCCTACCATGTCTATCTGACGTGCGTACTTCTTAAGGAAGGTATTTCGAGTTCAACCCGAGCTTAATGTCAAGGTTAGCATCATGAACCTAGAAAGCGTACTCGTGTCAAGGCAACACCATGCGGAAAGGTCGTCCAGCTATGTCTGATAAGCTTGCATTCAAGGATCGATCGTGTAATGAGATACTTCAAGATAACCAACAATCACAGGAACCATAGGGCACAATAAAAAAAACAGACATAAAAAGGGAACATATCTCGAAGAGCAAATAGTGGGGAGCAACATGGAGCAAAGTTTCCTCAGGCTGAGGGAACAAATATACTTACAAAAGAAGGGATGAGGAATGTTTGTCATCGGATGACTCAAATGTCCAAAATATAAGAGATGATTAATAGCGCTAAAGGACACAATGGAAAAACAACTAGGGCGAGGTGAAGAATGTCGAAGTGACAAAATGAAAGCATAACGAAGAAAGAAGAAAACATGTTCACTAGACATCAACACAAGACGATAGTCATAGCCTTTGCCATTTAGGCTTCTCTCTCCCATAGGCTTAACCCTTGTAAAAAAAAATCAACCTTGTACGATATTGACAACAATTAAATTGTAATGTTTGAGCTGGTACACTTAATTTTTCCTCCTGTAAAAATTGCTATATTTCTGTTAGTTTTGTGTCAAGAGTTATGAATTATGATCACTTTCATCAGCAAAAGTTGTAAATTGTAATAGACGAGATTCAATATGGAGGAGGCTAGGAATCTAGGATCAATATATATTAGAAAATAAGAACTTCCATCAGGCCAATTTGATGAGGTGTCACTCCCAGATTAATTCTCAGGCCAATTTGATGAGGTGTCACTCACAGATTAATTTTAAGGCCAATTTGATGAGGTGTCACTCACAGATTAATTCTCATTTGATATTAAAAATTAAAAATATTAAAAAAAGTCATATATGTACATTTTTTATAAAAAAAAAAAAACAAATACGCGAAAAAAAAGCATATATAAAAAAATAATTGTAAGATTTTGTTTTGTTTTTATTGTTATTTGTTAGATTTTGGTAGTTTTTATCTATCTTTAATTAGTACCAAATTTTTATCGTATTTTTATTAAATTTTAGGATTTTTATTCAATTCAGGATTTTATGAGTTTTTATTGTAATTTGCTAGATTTTGGTAGTTTTTATCTATCTTTAATTTAGTCCCACAAATCTTGAAACCGATTTTTTAAAGGTAATTTTAAATCTGAATTTTTTTTCCATAAAATATTAAAATTTTAAAATATTTGCCCTAATTATCTAAGATTTACATAGATTAAATAAAAAACTAAAAATACTTTAAAAATTAATTAATAAAAACTACCAAATCACAATAAAAACTCATAAACTCCTTAATTAAATAAAAATCTGAAAATTCAATAAAATTTAATTAATACTCTAAAAATAAACTTTTTCTTCACTTAAAATTTATTTCCACAACAAATATTGAAACCGATTTTTTAAAGTTAATTTTAAATCTGAGAAACTTTTTCATAAAATATTAAAATCTACCTTAATTATCTAAGATTTATCTAAATTACTCCTTACTAAAACCGCATCAGCCATCTCCTCCCCTACATGCCTCGCCCTCTACTGTGAACCGGTTGGCATGGAGGAAAAATGAGGAAGATCACTTGAGTATGCAGCTTGTTTTATGTGGTGCTGATAATTGTGTAAGTGTTTGACATAAATGTTGTTGAGTAATTAGATTATTTTCCTCATCCTCTTTTGATATATTTGTTAGAATGATTTTCCTTCATCGTTCGTGGGGTGAAATTGAAGGTGCTCGTTATCAATTTGAACGATCGTGATGAAGGGAGGGTTCTGCATGAGATAATGGATGCAAGTAGGGGAAGGCAAAGGATCACGCGTCCACCTAGCGCACTTTCTTCTACAGAGAGAGATGGAGAAAGGGACTTAAACATAGCAAATCTACATCCATGGGTGATTCTCAGAAGAGACAAGGAACTGGAATTGATTTAAATGATACACTTCTGTTTGACTTCTTTACTTATCAAGTTTGAATTACTTCAGTGAATTTTTTATCATGCATTTTTATTTTCTTTGGTCCCCTAATTAATTGGATTCATCTTACATCTTGAGACTGTGATTGGTTTGAAGTTGTATTGGTAACAACCCTTTTATTGCTTAATGCAGGGGAGCTGCTAATTAATAATATAAAAAACATAAGCTTGAAGTCTAGCTATATGCAGGGGAGCTGCTAATAGTAGCTTTATTGCTTCCTGCGACATATGTGGAGATAATTGCACATATATTCAAGTTCAAGAAACTTTACAAGGTTATTTGCATAATGTCCTTTATTACATTATTACGAGTTGTCAATTGCTGTTTTTCCTTATGATGTTATTTAACAGGTTATAATGGACTACAAGGTATGTCAAAAGTGGGTTCTTTTTTTTTTCTTGAATTGATGCTAGCCATATGCAAGAAGCTACCGCGGATGTTTTCCCCTGGAATAATTCTCATTGGTCATTCAATATTTGATATTATCAACACCACATATCCAAAGGTAAATGCAATTCTCCTCTAAAGTCATTAATAATTTATTTTCTTGCTTACCAAGCACAGATAAGTGCACTAGCATGTCATGATCTGAACTTAAGGTTAGCATGTCATGAACTCATGATCTCCTTCATAGAAAGAGAGGGTATAGTGACAAATATAGTAGTTTTTTTAATGTATACCACAAAGAAAGTGATGGAGGAAATGAGATATAAAAAGCAGGACCCATTTGCCTTAGTTGTGGCCTCCATGATGTTTTATTCTCATACATGTTTTGCTTTAATTTTAAATTGGCTCAAGATTAGCGAGTCCATATATTTGAGTCTAAAAACTTATTTAAGCTTTTTGTATTTGAGTCTCTCAGAATCATGATGACAGCTTTATTACTTCTGCTTGATCCAGAAGCGATTATTAATTGACGGAATCTCCTCATGATCTGTTTATTTTTTTGTTTGTTTCCCCAATTTGAGTTCTTCCTTGCTGTGTTTTGATTTTCTTTTGCAACTGGGTTTTAAGACTTTTGAGTCATTCTATGTCTTTGGCTTCTCTGTATTTTTAGGAATTTTGGGTTAAGTAACATCTGTGATTTTTTCTCCTTCATTTGTAGGATGAAGAAAGTATTCGCAAAGACGCAGTTAATCCCATGGCAGAGCGGTGTGGTTACCTTTGAGACTCACGATATTGCTCAAGTTAGTGCTATGATCTTTGATGAAAAAACTGATGTATGGTTTTTTGGTTTTCTCCATCTTGCTTTAACTCTTCAGTTACCAAATGAAAATTTGTTCATTGCAAGTTATGCTTATATTATTATCTCAATGAACTCCTACTTTTACCAATTTTTCACTACCTGCTTCAATATCACATTTTTTACTTCACTTTGGGACTGTGAAATAATGACAATTCAAATGTATGTTATGTTCTGTTACAATTGGGGTAGAATTAACCAGAGCTTTTAAGGTTGATTACAGTTGATGTAGAAATGTGGATCTGCAGTTCATATTTTTAATGAACCCCTTTTCTTTTATGTGAGTACTCATTACCGATCCGTGCAACATGTTTGTTGAATGTCCAGACTAAAAAACCAATTGTGATTTCCATTTCATATTTGTAATGAATTGACAACTATTTGATTTGGAGTGGTTTATGTGTGGTTAAGCATTATGTATATACTTTTGTGGTAGACACCATATTAACGTTCATAAAGGCTATGTTTTCCTAACTCTTATTGTAGCTGTTATGTGTTTTATGTAATGACTTAGATACTATCTTTTTTTTGTTTATTTCTCCTAAGATATGAATTGTGTTGGTTTTTCTGCTTTTTCACTGTAAATTTTTGTGTTTTTGTTTTTTTGGTTGGCTTTTGTCTTGCTGCCTTGGACTGATTGAGAATGTTGCAGATGGAGGTAATTTTAAATTTTTTCTTCCATTGCTTGAATAGCTAATTGTATTGCAAATTTGTGCTGATGAAATTTATAAGGTAACTCAACTTGCTTTTTTTGAATTACCATATTGCACCTAAAATTTATTTTCAAAATAAATCTATCTTGGCTAATTTGAAAATTTTAAATCTGAGAAACTTTTTCATCGACAAGGGACAGACAAATCCCTCTTATGTTGGAAAGCGAGTTATTTTTCCCTCAGTAGGTTGCTAGGTTTATTGGAATTCCTGCGCGTGCAATACGCAATGGAGCAAATTAGAGATCTTTACATGACTCATATGGCTAACCAGGTGAACTCTGACTAAGTAACAACAACGTTAGGAGATGAGTCTAATTTGGGTAAGTCATGTGATTGTTTGATCCTTCCTGCCCTTAGGTTCGCGTGGAGTTTATACTTGCATTTACATATAGTTGTAAATTTCTTTTAATTTTGCTATGCTATGCTCATTTAGGTTTGGGAGATTTTGGTTCTGTTTTGTTTTGATAGTAAACCTCTAAAGGTCATTCCTTTCCTTGGAGTGAATTAAGTTATTTGAAGTTATATTTTTTGGTAGGTTTTGTTTGTCAAGTTATATTCTTGGTAGGTCATTCCTTTCCTTCATTGTTGTATCTTAGTAAACATAAGCTCATTTTTCAGAGCTCTTGCTATATGTTTTTTGGTAACTTTGAATTTATAGGTAAATCAAATTAAAGCAAGCAATGGTAATTTTGTTATTGATAACCTTGGTCTCCTTTAATAAGTTTATAAGCACAAGTAATAAGTACTCATGGGTTAGTTTAAATCTGATATCATAATTTGATTGAATATATAGATAAGAAGTATTTCACTTTGAAAATATAGATAAGAAGTATTTCACTTTTCAATTCTAATCTGATTGAAAATATACATAAGAAGTATTTCACTTTGCAGTTTAAATTATCAATTTTTTTTATGGAACAGCAAACTCTGAGGCTTGAGACTCCATTAAAGTGATGCCAAACTGTTGAAGGATAAGTCAGGGCACTTGTTGAGCCCAAGTTGGGTGTTTGCTGACCAAAATCGTTTTGATGGCCAAATTTTCTTTTCCATATGGTGTATTGTAATGCTTAAGATAGAAGAGAATACTTGGAATTCCTCTTATGTGAGTGTCAAAAAGAGGAAGTTGCACCTGTATATTTAACCAATTTTAGTCATTTTACTTATTGATGGGTGTGTACAAAATTTCAGGTGGCCTTTTGATGGGTGAGAAAGAAGATTCAGGTTTATAAACGAATCTCATTTATTAGGAGATCTTGAAAATGCTCCTCTATATTTTGCTTTGTTTTGTGGGTTTTAGCACTTCGAGAATATTAAAAATTTTAATCTTAGAAATAAAATTTTAATAGTAAAATTATGTTGTACAAGGATTAAAAAAAATTCATGTGTGTATGTATATACATACGATTACAATTAATTAAACTTAAGAAAAAACTTTTATGAAAAAAAAAATTGATATTAAAACTAATATAAAAGTCTAATATAATTTAAAGTGTTTTTTTCACAACTTTTTATATTTATATAACTAAAACTATAGATTGCTGTTTTATTTTCCATTTGTTACCAAAAAAAAAAAAACTATAGATTGCACGGAATGCACGAGTTTCAATTTAAGTATTTTTTGTCTACTTTGCTTATCATTCCAGACTCTTCTATTTCATTTGTTGTTTATTGATATTTTAATAATCAAGGTATTAATTAATGTATCAAATACAATAAACATATTCCCCGTGCAACGCGCGGGTAAAAAAACACTAGTATAATTCATTTTAATATTTCAAATTCGGATTTTAGGACAAAATTCTCGAATATCCCAACTCTATATATCAGAGGTTAGAGCCAGCAATGATTACAAACTCCCTGTTATAACAGAATGAAAATGATATCTCGGAGTGACTCGGGGAATTAATTAGGCCTAAGCTAGTTTTTAAAAGATATTTACGCAAATGTATTTCCGTAACTTATTTGGCCTAATCTACTACGCTAGCATAGGACATGTTCGTCATATATCACTTATTTTTCTATGGTCCTAATCGTGATTTTAAAATAATGTGTTTTTTCCCAAATTTTTTACGCCTTTAAATATATTAATAAAATAATTTTAGCGATGCATATTACGTATAATTTAAATTGATTAAATAATAATTAAGAATTAAGATTGTAAAGAAAAGAGAGACATACGGGTTGGGTCGGAGGAGGTCCAGGGATCGATTTCTGACGGGTGCAATTTATCTTTTCAATGTAAAAAAAAAAAAAAGATTATAAAGACACTTTTTGGATTGGGGCCTGTGTTGGGTATTGATTTGGTGGGCTTTTTTATTTCTGTTCGGTAAGGGTTTTGGGTCCCTTTTTTATTTGGGTTGTCTCCCCTTCTTGTCCCTTATTCGGACCTCGAATTTTTCATGATGAATGAAATCCTTTTATTTCCCAAAAAAAAAATTTGATCCTCCTCTCATCCCATACTAAGACTGATGACGGCGGGCGGTGGATGAATGGGACGTTGTGCTGATTTTAAAGAAGCGAAAGTCAAAGAGGGTTTCAAGATGGAGTGAGTGAGATAGTGTGTCAAGGTTATAGCAAAGTGAGGGATGAAGGGGAGGTTGAGGCCGGGCAGAACGACGCGGTGCAACAAGGCAGGGCGGAGGTTGAAGAGGGAGAGAGTGCATTTGAGGTTATAAAATTATAATGTTGACCATAACATAATATTTATCTAATATTAGCGTTAGCTTAAATGGGTCAGATCCATTTCAAATCAACATCATTCGTGACCAATGACTTTAGCGTCAACCAAGTCGACCATTAACGTCAACTTGAGTGACACTACCGTGACTTATAACTTATAAGTGACAAAAATTTGAATTTTAATGTTGTTGATGCTAATGAACGTCAATGTTGTGAGTGACGCTAATATTTTTGGATAATTTTTTTTTTTTGAAATTGCTAAATTTAAAACTATCATTCTTAAAGTGTTACGACTTATGGGCAAAAATCTCAAAAAATACGTGGATGATTTATGGTTCTATGTTCATTGAAATGGAATAATAATATTTACACATGAATATGCTACTCCATCCATTTGTTCCTAATTATAATAGCTATATACTTGATGTCTCTTTATATATGACTCTTTACTAGATTTTATAAATATCTATTATCTTTTTCTAATACCTCTTGTAATTCCAAAATTTTGATTACCACTAATAATTAATGACTTTTCACACTATACAATACATTAATTAAGGATAAATATAGAAGATTGTCTCATTTTTTTTGGTACATCGGAAAAATAAATTGCACCCGCTATGAATCGATCATTGGACTTCCCTCTACCCAACTTATATATCTCTCAGCTCCTACAACTTAAGCTATCTTACAGGACGATTGTCTCAATATTTTTTGAAAATAATACATTATTTAACTTCATTACATAATTTGTTAATAAACATAATTGTTTAACAAAATCTTATAATTAGGGATTGACTGAGTTTAATTTCCTCACATTCATTTTTTTCTTGAAACAATTATAGTCTTGAATTTAGTTATCTACTGTTGAAGGTTTTCTTTCTTTAATTTTTTTCTTTTCATTTGCCCTTTAGACTACTTGAAAGGTGCTACAATAAATAGCTTATTTTATGTTCTGACTTATCTATAGGTTGGTTTCGTCCATTGTAATGATGAGCAAAAACTCTGATATACGACCGAAAAGAAAATAATGTGTACATAAGACTAACAAGTATTTCGTGTAATTCACAATTATTTCTATAAAATATAAATTCAAATATTAAAATAAAAAATCCAATTTTTTAAATTTAAATACGTTTAATAATTGTTTACCAATTACCACATGCTTGATTGATTATTATTTTTAAGGCGATAGGATATGATTAAAAAAGAGATCGAATCCAAAAAAATACAACGCGAAATGATGATTAGTGCATAAAAAAAGCTAGAAAAGCCCCGAAAAGGCACCTAAAGAAACAAAAGAAACCAACTAAACATATAAACCCAAGACAAGCCAACAAAAACCACCTGATCAATACTGCCCCAGTCTACGAGACCTAATATTAGTAGATATTTCGTGAATGACATCTTCATCAGAGCAATCATAAGTCAAACCAAGCCGAATCCCAGAGGCCAAAGTCGATCGTGCCCGCATCATAACACTCGGAGGACCCTTGGATTTTTTAGAATCAAACACCACCAATTGATTATCCATAGTACCCAAAACTTCCTCCCCAAGACTTGGAGAGGAGGAAATCTCAAGCTCCACATCCAAAGTCGAGCTCTTCCCTTTCCTGGGCGCCCACGGGACCGAGGAGACTTCACAGTGGTAGTACGACCTCTAATAACCCCTTCCCCTAGATCAATGGCACCACCGCAAACAACAGCTCCACCGAGTAACTTTTTTTGTCGTCCCCGACGTCTAGAAAGCCCCAGATCTGTTCAACAGCGACAAAAGGAAACTATTCCACCATCTCACAATGCTAGGGACCAGGATACCTTCCATCAGCAACAAAGGTAAAATCAACTGGACCTTCAAAAGAAGAAGAACAAGGGAAAGTCCTATCCATTAGGTGACTAACACTCTTCTGAAGCATGTCCCGCAAAGACGGGACCTCCAACTTCCTTCCAAGTGAGATAAGAGCCGAGAGAGAGAGAGATGAGATCGACCTTGACAAGTCGACACTGATAAAAGAAAACCAGCATAGAAAATGTATTCACATGGGTTAGTCACCTCTTGAGCGGAGAAAGGCCCCCTAACGAGATTCACATGGGTTAGTCACCTCCAATTCTACACACCCTGCCCCCACGCCGCACCAAACATAAATAATCTTTGAAAACAAAACCACCTTTGGTTTCCTTACAAGCTCCTCATAGCACCTCTAGAGTGTAGAAAGAACTCGTTCACGATGCAATCCAACCTTTCCCAAAGCCACATCTCGCCACAAGCAAGACGCAAGAACGAACCCACCTCCCTTGACATCCATGTTCTACGAAATAGAGAGAACTCCCTCTTATTAGAAGTCGTGTTAGCTGAACCTTGACTCTGTGAGAATAAGTCACTCCTCAAGGGAAACCTCGCCACCATCATCGATAGATTGGAACCGCCAACCCTGGTCCCATTGAGTTGAGCCACAACCATCTCGTCATGAGATCGTGACAAGAATTGAACAAATCCGAACCAAAATATCCTCCCAAGCTTGCGGTGTCACTGCGCGAAAACCTTCCCAATCTGAGCAAAGAGGGCTCTAATTTGGGGATAGCCCACCATTTCTACAATTCCATAAACAAATAGAGTATATGTCTCCATGAGATGCGACGCACTCCTAAGCGAAGCTTCTCCCGCCCCCCTCTGCTTCGTCTTCGTCAGTGTTGCATGCTCCTTATGTTGAGCCCCCACCACCCCTCGCAACGTCATGCTTCTTTGTTGATAACGTAGGAAGACCAGGGCCGCGAGGAACCCTAGCATATAAAACGAGTTTCTTTTCATTATTATTTTTTTCCGGCCTTAGCGGGAGGCCTTGCTAGGGAATTTGAAAGGTCAATGTGTGGTTTCACTTCAAAAGAGGAGAAGATGACTTCAAAAATTCCAAACATCTGCATTCTAGGTTCAAGATTGTCGGTTGAGTATTTTTTCCTTGAAATTGTGTCTCGTGTTTGTAGTCTAGAAGTTGCTCAGGAGCTAGGTGTTGATGAGATGCGATCTGATCGATAGAGATTGTGGAGTTTATGTCTCCTCCTCTGGTTTCTAATGCATATTTTGTCCTGGTTCCACTCTCTACGCAACTGGGCTTGTGGAATGGGGAGATGTGTCTTGGCCTTTTTGGTTCCAGCCATATCTCCCTTAGTGTTACAATTCCTCCTCTTTTGCATTTTACAATCGGTACGGATGCTCCTGAGTCTAGTTCTGCTATGTGAAACCTTGCTAGCTGCTCAACCATGGATGTTCGTTCTTCTCTGGTGGTGTATGGGGACTTGGTTGTTGGTATTCAAGCTCAATCTAGTCGTTTGGAGTCTGGAAGTGATAGCGGTTTGGAGAAGGGGTTTGGGTTTACTTCTTAGTGGGAGGAAGATGATGATCCAACCCCCTTCCGCTGAGTTCATGAAGTAATAGCTCCAAACCCCGAGACTCGAGAAAGTTAAGAAGAGAGGCGGAAAGAAGATATATATGAATATTATTTAATTTACATAAATATAGCTATATAGTGAGTACTGAGCCTAAATTTACATCACTAATATGACACATGATCAAATGTCACTATAAAAGGGAAACCATCTATGAGACAACAGAAACCAAATTCATAAGAAGCCAAAATTATTATGCATCGATAACGTGTGTGATCTGAGCAGCTCTCTTCAATCCTTCCCCCAAAAAAATCACAATCATCTAGATTTGACAAATCATTAATTATAACTAGATGGCAGAAAAAAGATAAACGATGCTCCTTATACCATGAGTTAACTAGCTAAAATCTATATGTATCCTTAATTTTGCTTCACTCATTAAAGATAGGAGCTTGTTATTGATAATGTTGAGTTTGAACATATAACTTACATATTAAATCTGGTGACTGAGCCTAATCTCCAGATATATAATATTTATGATCAAGGGGAAGCTACGTATGAGTAATATGAATCACTCCTGTGTCTCGAATCTGGGAGAAGATTAGATATATCTGTAATTGATGGTGAAGGTTTTGTCTCAACATAACAGGCAATAGATGATTGCATCTTAATTCCTAATGCAAGTGGTAGTCTTAAATTTTGAGGGACCATGAAATTCAGCTAAATGACAATGGAATAGTAGGTGCAGATGGGTTTCTTTCCCGCAACCCAAAGTTGAGGCAGGGAGAGAACATGCTATACATGCATATGTGGTTTTAAATTAAGTTTCCCAACAGTGATTACGGCCGCCACGTCAAAGATTTGGAAGTTTTTAGAACCGCAAAGCGGCTGTGATTAATTTGAACCTTGTTTGTTCACATTTTTCTGCAATATTTTTAACTAAAAATCCATAAGACATGGAACATATATGTGTCATATTTCTTATAGAGTCTTAACTTCTATTTTTTTACCGAATATGGAATTTAAACTTAGCCTTAAATTCTCAACACAAATGACCGTTACAAATCCATGATGCAACTGCTGTCGTTATCGCGATTGCAATTTAAAACTTCATGTGCATCTTTAGCCTCATTAAAACCTTACTAGAAGTCTTTCCTTTACGTTCTGAGCTGTTTTTTAGATCACTTATTTATTTCTTTCTTCTTTCTCTTTGTATCTATATATTTTTGTATTAGGTTGAAATACCCCTTGTACTCCATTTCAATATATGTTTGGCTTATTAAAAAAAAATGTGCATCCTTAGCTTGATATAAAAGTTGATTAAGAAAAAGGACCTTATATAAATTATTCTGCTGAAGTCCACTTTTAATTTCAGTACTCGATCCAATGCTTCAGAAGGTGATAGTTGTCCTGAGATTGCCAGCTAGGGATCGTCCATCATTGCTGCAGAGTATCTTGTAAATATCCCAAAAGTGTCATAAACAATATTCAAAATCGATTGGGGGTAAAAGTAGGCTAGCTAGGGGGGTATTTTGCATTTCTGTCGCCAAAGCATTTAAGGGGTGATTGGTACGTGTCTTAAAATTTAAGGGAATCATGAAATTTAAAATTTAGATCATCACATTTGCTATTAATACAAAGGAAGATAACAAGAAAAACAAGACTAAACAAATAATTCTCGGCTCAATTGGGGTTGATTACAGTAGTTAAAAGTAGTTGTTTAAACCCTTAAGATTAAAAATTTAATTCTCAAAAGTCGCACTCTTGAGAAGATTTTTAACTTTCACCACACTCGAGTAAAAAAAGATCTACTTATAATTAGAAATAAAAAACTACCAAGTCTTAAAAGAAATATCACATTGGAAATGAGGACTTCCAAAAATGCAAAGGAGAATATGACTAACTGTAATTGGTCATTCCAATTTAGCATATTCCTAATGCTGGAAATTGTGTCCCTTAACCAACAATTATGCACATCATCAGTATTATTAAGGACCTCCACAATTTCCTTGCAATCTTATTCACATGCCACCTCTTTATGGCCAAGCTCCCAAACGTGATCAACACTACAAGAAAATCGTTGATTAGTCTTGGCTAAAAGCCGACGCTAACAACCAAAAAATGACGCTAGAGTCGATTTATCGTCAGATGTTAAAGTGGTTGAAGCTAACTCATTAAGTCGGTTATAAAGTCGACGCTAAGTATTCGCGACAGTTTGGCTGACTCAAAGCCATCGTAACTCGCTGGAGCCGTTGGCAGTCTCAAATTCAAGAAAAATTTTGAGTGAAGGAAGAATTAGAAAACCCATCCCTCCCGTCATCGACCCAACCTCCACCTTTCAGCCCCATAACCAGATCTGAACCCCCACCATCCCTCCCCACAACCAGATCTGAACACACACTCTCTCTCTCTCTCTCTCTCTCTGAGAGAGGGCGTTTTCACAGCGGAGATTCTCGGTGAAGTAGCAGGGCTTGCCGGCGAGGATCCTTTGTGCACCTACATCGAGACCCTGGATCCAGCCTTCAAAACCACTGTGAGCTTCACATAACCACCGTCATCACGGCCGAACAATGACTCCTCGAGGAGAGAGAAGAAAAGAAGAGGTTGTGGAAGGTGAGTGAAAGAGGCTTCGGTATGCTATGAAGGTTCCGGAAGATTACATGAGTTAATAAAGAAGATGATGGCTTAAGGTTTTCTGGGTTAGGTTGTTGGGTTTGGTAATTTTAATTAGTTCGAGATATTTCGGTTTAGTAATTTTAATATCAAGATTTGGGAATTGTAGCTCAGATCATGGCCCGCCAATCTCTTTAGATTAGTGGAGGGAGTTTTTTGGGTTTTGATCGGAGCTTGGGTATCTTTAGGGACTTTTGAGAGTTTGTGAGGGCTTTAAGGTGGTTTTATATAGGCTTTGTGTGGTTTTTGTTTCCTTGCTGCTTCGAGTTGATTATATTGTTGGGGGTTTGTTTTTGTGTTTGATGGCTTTTTGATCCCTTTTGGAAGAGGGTGTATATCCTATCATTTCCTCATCAATATAATTTTTGCTTCGAAAAAAAATTGGGAACTGTAAGTGATTTGGGAGAGATAAAGAACACGAGGTAATTGAGGGAGATATTTAAAAGTTTTTTTCCATTTTAATTTTTAATTAATAATTAAAATAAATAATATAATATATGTGGAAATATTTAATTAAAAATGTTGTGGATAAAGTCACGTCAGTGCTTTCATATGTAACTCAACATTCTCACCGAAGCTCCGCCAAAATAAAAACCAAACTAGCTGCAATTGTGAGGACAAAGATCAAATTTGTTTCCGAGAAGGGACTAAAATTAATTTCCCTTATAAATATAGGGCCTAATTTGATCATAAATCAATTTTCTTAATACATGTGTCATAGCCTCAAAATGATAAAATACCGAGGAACAAAGAGTGTACCAATACCACCATCGTGCAACAATAGTCATTCAGCACTGAAACCGTGAGAAACACATAGGTCATACAATATCACAACTAATATGAGCAGTAAGAAATACATAATAATAAAGAAATTAGAAACAAATTGTTGAGAATTCAAGTGGGAAGTTGGAGTCTCACATCGGTTAAGTATAGGTGAGGAGAAGACTTTATAAGAGATGTGACCATAAACCTAATGCCTTAAGGTTTTGGGTTAAGATGTGACGTCGATATTTCTTGGTATCTTGTTTCTCGGCTCATGGGCTTCCATGTCTTCCCCAACAAGTGATATCAGAGCTGATGGTTCGTGAGACCATAGTAACGACTCCTTGTACCGAAAGTCTTCCTATTAGTGTGGCTAGGCGGCGGGTTCCGTTGACAAACGACGATACAAGAGTGAATATGCTTTCGTGGATGGGGGCCATGATAATGTGGTGGTGACTCGCAATTGAGGGGGGGATTGTTGAGAATCCAAGTGCGGAGTTGGAGTCCCACCTTGGTTAATTACCGATGAGGAGAAGAAATTATAAGAGACGTGACCCATGAACCTAATATCTTACGGAATGAAATAAGTCTTTACGGTAAAAGTGTCTTTTTAAATTTAAAAATAAATTGAAAAATATATATGGAATGAAATAAGTACTCACGACTCAATATCACAATAGGATTATAGATTTTTGAGTAATGTTACTTTCACACTTCATTTTCTCTCTCACCTCATTTCTTCACTTTTTTATTTATATCTCTTGTTTGCATTTCGAGTCACATCATAAATCATAAATGATATCACTAATTTCTCTTTTCCTCTTATTCTTTACTTAAAATTGAGGTAAAAATAGATTGTCAACACAACATTATTATTATTATTGCAGATTTTCCCCCTTATTGGACAACAAACTATAAATGTGTTAAAATAGGCTAAGACTTTTTTTTGTTGTTGAGCTCAGTATAAGGGTTACGTTGGGATAATTTAAACATGAATTTGCCCAATCCAGTCCGACGTTTCACATGGGCTAAACCAGCCCATTCATTTGATTTTTTTAGTTACTATTTATCATTGGACATATCATAAAAATGTATAATTGGACAACACATTTTAAAATGAATCTTCTACGTATACTGAGTTATTTTTTATTTCTAATATTTATTAGTAATTATAGTTGTCACACTTTATTTTATTTATATTCCTTTATGTCATCTTCGTTTATTTATACTAGAGTTAGAGTAAAACTCATTTAAGTCTCTAATAGATTATCATTTATATTTTAGTCATTTAAAAATATATTTTATCAAATAAGTTATTAAAACTTGAAATGCACAATTTCTTTGTCTCACTACCAATTTATAACTAACTAGTACTTTTACCCGTGCGATGCACGGGGAGTTTTCGATTTTGTATTTTGTGTGTTTATTTTCTTTTGTCTGTGTTTTTATAAAGATATTTATGGATTAAAATAACTAAATTTATTTTAGATCAAAGAATTCAAAAATTTGTATTTTTTTTGTACTTATAAGTTTTTATTAGGTAAATAGTTTAAAATACAAATATGATAGTATTAATAACATTAAAGTTTTTGTTTAGTTATGAGGATGAATGTAAAATTTGCAAATGACATATTAATAATATAAAATTAGTAATATCGAAAATTAGTATGAAATTAATGAAACTAATACGCTAAATTTTAAGAAATGACATAGCATAAAAATAAATTATGAATGAGCGGCATCCGAAATTTATATAGTTGTAACGCATTTTCTATTCATTAAATAAAATTATTCTGTTGTCAAAAAAAAAATTATATAGTTTTAGGGAAAAAAATTAAAACCACCACCTTTAAATTTTATGTATTATTATTAAGTATTAACTAATTAATAATTCTCCAGATCAAAACTTATTAATTGTGCTCTATGAAATTCTCTAACTTATTTGAACTAAATATTAATGAGCTAAATAATAATAAACTCATTTACAAAAAAATTGAGGTGAATAATTAAAGTTTTAATAGAATTAAAATCAATTTAATTTAATATTTATATAGCTTCAAGGAAAAGGTTAATGGGACGGTTATTTTCTGCATTGATATACTATTAAATGCACCACCTTAATTTTTATGGATGAATATTAATATAAATTATTATTTAACTAATAATTCAATAACCAAAACTAATTATGTATTTTGATATATTTCCATAAAAATGAACCAAATAAATAATAAACACTTTTTTTTATATATATTTTGATGTAAATTGAAGAAGGATATAGCATGATATTGATGGGAGGATTGAAATCGTCAAACAGAATTTCAAGAGGGAAGGACAATGAGAAAGTTATTTTTTGCATCGATATCATATTTAATATTAAAACCACCACCTTCAACTTTTAAGAATTAATATTAAATATTAATTATTACTTAACTATTTATTCTAGAAATTAAAACAAATTATGTGTGTCTATTCAAATCTTGAACTGATATTAACTATGTTCTTATAAACAAAGTTTGGTGAAAGTGAAATGTTACCTTTAATTGTTGAAGATTATTTTGGTAAGTAATTTTTGAATCCATATTAAATTTAATGTTAAAACATCCACCTTTATGTTGTTAATAAAAAATTAAATATTCTAAGAAAACATGAACTAATTTAAATATTTTTAGTTTATCTTTTCAATATAAAAAATTTGAACTAATTAATCATGTCTTATGGAATTTCATAAGTGAAATTTTATCTTATTTCAAACATGAAAGCAAATAGTTCTAGGGGAAGGGTTAATGAAAAGTTTTTTCAGCATTGATATTAATATATTATGGAGTGCAAGGGAGTATTTTAAAGTCATACTTAAATACCATGTTAAAGGGTTTAAATTTTGTAACTGTTATATAATTATTGAAGACAATTTAATCTGGTAACTTATGTGCCTTTATTATCCATTAATTCATAATAAATAACGACTACTAAATTATATACTTAAACACATTTAATTGACACAATTGGGGAGGAATTTTTTTTTTTTGCAGTTGAGCCAATTAATTTAGCACTTAAGACCGGTAATATTGATGTGCAATTTAAGTAGAATACTGATGAAACTTGACTTTCAAAAAATGGCATGCCATAATATATAGCTCCACAAAAGTAAGATGTTAACATGACATGCACCCCATAAAAAGTTCAGCCAACTGAACCGGGCTAGATAACTTTCACTGTCACAGACCATACTTCATGCACTCATATTGTAGGAAGGTTGGGAAAGAAAAGCAGAAAAGAATAGAAATTAGTGCTTTGGATTTACAAAGGAAGGTTAACAACATAAGTTCTACCTGGCATTATTTGCTGCGTAAAAATCAATAAAAAGTAATAAGAAGGAATTCTCATCTTCCATTGAATGAGAGTTTAAATTAGATATGAAATTGCATCAAAATACTTCCTTTGCAATTATGAGGCTCATCTCCAAAAGAGAAGTTTGGCATAACTGCATTTTGTAGCCTTGAGGGTAAGTAATAAGGATCATGAGAGAAAAGAGGAAAAAATAAGTATGGAGCCTGGAGGCCGGAGGGTAAGTTTTTTATCAATAAATCTTCATTCCTTGGTGAGTTTTTGGATCAGTACCTTCAACTTGTAAATGGTAATCACATGAAGAATTTAAAGATGGATGAAGTATATATCATATCATAAAAAAGCACAATCTTATGGAAAGGAAATGAAATATTGCAGGTGAAATCAGAAAACTTATTTGCTTCAAGCATTCACCAAATATTGAAAAACAAAAGGTGCACATAGGCGTCTATGTGGGCAGCAGGAAACTTCTTTCTGAAACAGTGGTAAGTCATTTTCAACAGGAAGAACAAATTCTTGCAGCGGAGAATTTTCTTTTTCAATTGACTCCATCTGTTGTGTTTTATTTAATAAACACCCTGGAAGATCTAAGACTGAATAGATTTCATTAACTGTAGGAGTCCAGTTGTCACTCACTACCTCCACTCCCCGACCACGCCAAAATCCTTTCTTTCCTGCACAACATACCAAATTTGCCTAGCTGAAATTGCAACATATGATTCCCTCTCACATTCCTCAATCAATTCAAGAAACGCCCATCTCCCTCGCTTCTCCCATTTCTCTGTAACTTCATCCCAGTCCTGAGTAATCCGCATTTCATCAACTCCAACCCTCATTTCATCACCCATATCAGGGAAAAATACACTCCTCTCCTCCATACTATCACAGTGATCAAATATCACACCTTCCCACCAAGCTTCCTCATGGTACACATCAACACATAGACCAAATTTAAGGTCTTTTATCTCAAAGTCAATCCAAGGAGGCAGGGGCCTAATCACTCCACGTCTACAGAAATCAGAAGAACTCGTATAACCATCTAAAACCTCCAAATCAACTACACCTCCATATCAATTGCAAGCATATCATTTATTCCGAGATATTAAAGAAAGCATAAAATTCCACACAACTACTACGCAATGGTAACAGGGGAAAAAAACTACATTATGTGTACTGGTGAAAATTAGTGTTCATAATGAAGTAACCCTTGGACATAGACACATAGTGACAAATCCAACAAAGGGGGACTCGAATGACAATATAAATCACAGACAAATCAGGCAGCAATGACCAAAATAATATTGTAAATTAAAACATACTTGAAAAAGAACCACTTTGACATAGCTTTATTACTTGTTGGATACAGCTTTCTTGGCTCCAATTAACACCACATTGTTGGATGTTTTAAACTTTGATTATATGATATGAATAAAAGACGGTAAGATTGGCCAAATTCTTCAAGCATCTCTATGAGATCTTCTTTTCATTTGTAATGCACATGATCTTGGGTTCCACCTTCCAAAATGGTCATCATGGCCTCCATCTTCGCGTTCAAATCTAAAAATAAATCAAAAGTACTGAGTTTGAGTGAAAACTGCAATATAACTAACTACTCAAAGACCTTGTGAAGATGCCAAAAATGTATGCTTTACTTTTAGCAACCCCTACAAATAAACGGATCATCCCAAACCTAAATTCAGAAATTTTGAAGTGATGACTGGTAGCATGTTTGAAACCACTTGTGTTTTCTCATAATCAATTTTGACATGCAGTAGCTACTCACAAAAGTTTCTGCCAAAATTGATGCTTGCTTTAAAGAAAAACAATTGATTAATTTTACTATTAAATTCCAGTTGTATTGATTAGGTAAGGTGTTTTCCATTGAAATATTTCTGAAAGACAAACGATCAAGGGGAGTACATATCAAATTGAAATGGCCGAATACCTATGGGGAACAGAAAATCAAAGAAAAAGCTCACCGCTTGATGCCGAAATCAGTGCAGGTAGGGTGGTGGGCTGGTAGAATCGCGATACAACAACCTAGACTCAAAACGGAGAAACGATTAGAAGAAAAGGAATTAAATCAGAAAGGGGCCAAATCAGAAATAAGAAAAAAAGGGTAGAAAAACGTCTTACTCACCAGAAGAAAAACCGAGAAAACCAAAAGAAGAGAAGCAAACCTGAAACATTGCAGAAAACTTGGTCAATCAAGATTAAATCTTTCAAATCTAGAAACGCACAGGTTAGGGAGTTTGAGTCGATGAGAAAGGTGAGGTTACTGATGTGCAGCATGATAGAGAGAACCTGACGGGCAAAAAAATTTAAAGAATCACTGATCTGAGTTATCATTCTCTATTTATCAACATTCACCTTGAGTTAAATCACAATAAAAGATGAACAGATGAGAGATTTGTAGCCTATCAACATGAGTTAAATCCACAATTTAGACTCAAAACAATCAAACCAGCCTGTGCAAGCATAAGTGATATATCCCCCGTGCCAAATACATAGTTTATAAATAACCTGTAGCAGAGGAGGAAAGTCAGAAGAGGATTGCACCCTGTTTGGAGCAAGATACACTACAGATTCAAAGCAACCATAATGTCAAGAGATGGATACAGTTACAAAGAGACAATCATGGGACACTTTTTCCTAAATGAAGAACTCAACCCTACACGAAAAGAGATCAAGGATTTAATCTATGAATCTTTCTCATGGAAAATAAGAATCATTGTATATATGAAAACTCACATTTTTTGTGTCTCCAAGAGCAGCTTCAAGATCTATATTAACTTGTACAATAAGATAGAAGTTAAAGTAAAGGTGAACAATTGCTCACCTTTTGGGCACCAAGGAATCTTCTGAAGCCTTATCACTGTTTGCTTTTACCATCTGTTTCAGAAACATGTGCTTCTGTGCACAATAACACACTGTATTTTTAAAGAAATTTTGTGAAGAGTAGTTGTAAGAAACAATCAAATTATGAATAAGATTATAGGAACATGAAATTTTCCTTCTTCACTCACCGAGTTGTGATGGGATGATGTGTGAAGCCAGGTGAGGGAGAAGAAATGAGAAAACCCTGATGGAATAGAGAATTTCGCCTCGCAACCAAAACCTAGTGGAACAGAGAGCTTCACCTCGCGAATTGATGGAACAGAGGCAATGGGGCTTTAGAGCATGACAACCTCGCCTGAAACTCAGGGATGACACCATCTTCTCTGCCTCGAGCTCCACCCAGTTCCTCTCCCACGATTTTTCTCGGACTCGCTAGAGCTCACTCCGATGTGGGTTTTCAATATCACTGCTCAGATACGCAGAAGGGGAGAACGAAAACGGTGGGTTTTCAATATCAATGAGCGTGAGTGACTCTTGGAATGGTGGAATTGGGAGAACGAAAACGGAAGAAAGTCATAAAGGGGGTGGAAAAATGAAAACCGAAGGGAGCTGTGAAAGGGAAAACCAAACGTGAGAGAGTTTTGAAGTGAAAAAGAAAAAGAAATTAAATGGCTGAGATTCAACGCTATGGACGGCCAAGATTTGATCTCTAACTAATTATATTTAGATTTACTGAATTGTCCATGGAAATATCCTAGTTAATGTTCAATGATCTATTGAATTACACTTTTATCCTTAAGGCTGCACAAACTTTGCTTTTATAGAGTTTATAGATAGATAGATAGATAGATAGATAGATAGATAGATGATGTTAAATGATTGTAAGTTTTTTTTTAAACGTAAATGATTGAAAGTTGAAACTATCAAAAATTGGATATTTTGAAATTATTTATTAAATTTATTTTTAAGGGACTAAATTAATTAATAAATGATACATCTACTAAGGACTAAAATAGGGTTTTACTTTTTATATTTTTTTTGCATTATGTTTTATTATATGTGATGTTATTTATAAAATCTATAAGACAATACAAAATAAAATGTCATCTCTTCATTTTAATTTTTAGCTTATCTTAATTACAAGAATAATCTTTTTTCTTACAAGTATACTCTTCGGTGACAATTCAGTTCGAGCGAAACATCCACATCATGGTGGGACCAACCTCTCCAACGGAAGTTTTTTCCATTCACAAAATTCAAATCCGAGACATTGTTTAAGTATTTACAACTTAAACCAACCATCTTTGGTAGACTAGTTTGACTAAAATAATTTAAGAACATGAAATAAAATTTTAAATTTCAAGACGCAAACTATATGTTATATTATCTTATATATCTAAAAGTTAAGTTACAATACTAACTAAAAATTTACTATAAAAATAAGGAGTTCTTATAGAACAATATTAATATATGTTTGACAATATTATGGGAAATTCATGTTGCTATCTATTTAGAATGCTCACGAACCATACTTCCTCTTTACATATCAGCTTAGTTAAAGAACATTTCTCTTCCATGCTTAGCTCATGAGGCACCCTGCGAGTAAGAAAGTGGAGTGAAAAACTTGGGTGGCCATCGGAGGAAAAGAAATTTTACAAATAATTTTACACGATCTTCCTCATTTCATCATCACCCAAACACCGTTTGGGTATGAAACAAGTGGAGTTATTTTCATGTTAAATCTTACAAATCATTTTCCTTTTCCTTCTAATAACTGTTTGGGTACCAAATAAGTTTGTATTTTTATCTCCAAACCAAACCCATTTTTCTTTAGACTATTGATATCAAAGAAGTTCCTCCTCCTTCATCATTTCTCTGCAGGCCTTTTGATCTCTTTCTAACTATAGGAAATAGACGTGAATATATAAAACACTTGACTCGATCTGGACCCCTTTCAATTTGGCTTGGACCCATCCCTTCCTTCAAAATATATACTAGAAACGTCCTCATTAAAAGTTATAGAATCATCTTCAAGTTAGAGCAAACTTAAAATCCCCAATGAGCATCCAGGGATAATACACATTACTTCTAATAGAAGACAATTAGACAAGTGTTCCCATAGATGCTCTTGTGATGGAGGAACTAAATGTTGGATGCAAATGAGTCTTTAAAAAGAATGAAGAATCCCCTGGAGTTAAAGATGCATGCAAGATTCAAAGTGCGATTGCAGGCTCTTAGCATAAACAACATTACAAGACTATGTACGTAGTAGAACCTCTAGAAATATCAAACGTCATTAGTTTAGGATGAAGAGGCCAGTAAGCGAGAAGGTAACGGTAAGATTGGATACTCTCACCACAAATTGTGTGAGGTAGACAATGTTATTTATAATAATGAAAGTACAGAATATGCTAAGAATATTCTGAGGCATATTACAAAATAAGTCAATAAGTAAATAAAGAAATATCCCGTAGGATATTATGCCTATGTATCTCTAACACCCCCCATCAAGCTTAGCGTTGGATTAAGACCAACGCGAAGCTTGGATCTAAAAAGGTCAAACAACGGACGAGGCAACACCTTAGTGAAAATATCAGCAAGCTGGAGAGAAGTGGGCACGTGACGAACAGCTAATCGACCAGAGGAAACCAGCTCACGAACGAAGTGACAATCCAAGTCAATGTGTTTGGCATGCTTATGAGCAACGGGATTTTGAGCCATAAACAAAGCACTCTGGTTGTCACTAAGAAAAAGAGGAGGCGCGGACAGCCGAACACGAAGCTCATGAAGAAGATTAAGCAACCAAACTAGCTCAGAAGCAGTATTAGCCATAGCGCGGTATTCAGATTCACAACTAGAGTGAGCAACACTAGGTTGTTTCTTGGCACTCCAAGACAAGAGATTATAACCAAGAAAAATAGCATAGCCATAAGTAGAGCGGCGATGGTCCGTGCAGCGAGCCCAATCAGCATCACTATAACCAAGAACAGCGGGGGAAGAGGTACGACGAAACGTAAGACCGAAGTGTTGCATGGCACAGACATAACGAATAATGCGTTTGACAGCCTGAAAATGATCCACAGTCGGAGTCTGAAGGAACTGACTAACAGTATTAACAGCATATGACAAGTCAGGGCGAGTAATAGTCAAGTACTGCAAGGCCCCGACCAAAGAGCGATAATGTGTAGGATCTGAGTAACCCTCACCGGAACTGACAAGATGAGAACCAGCAGCCAAGGGCGTCAAAACATGACTGGCCTCAAGCATCAGAGCATGAGAGAGCAAATCATGGGCATATTTGGCATGTCCCAAGAACAAACCATCAGCAGTATAAGTGATCTCAAGACCAAGGAAGTAACCAAGCTTACCCAGATATTTAATGGCGAACTCATCATTAAGACAAGCAATAAACTAGGTCAGTAGAGAGGGATCACTACCAGTAAGAATGATGTCATCCACATACACAAGAAGATAAAGAGTAATATGTCCTTTGTAGAAAAAAGAACAAGGATGGATCAGGCCGACTACACGAAAAACCAAAACGCAGGAGAAAAGAGCTCAAGCGCTGAAACCAAGCACGAGGCGCCTGTTTGAGGCCGTAGAGAGCCTTGTTCAACCGACACACATGAGTCGGGAAACGAGATCAACAAATCCATGAGGCTGCTCCATATAAACAGTTTCAGTGAGATGTCCATGAAGGAAAGCATTTTTGACGTCCAACTGATGAAGCTGTCAATCATTAAGCACGACAAGAGATAAAATAAGGCGTACAGTAGTAGCTTTGACAACAGGACTAAAAGTAAGAGAGTAATCAAACCCTGGAATCTGCGTTAAACCCTGAGCCACCAAACACGTTTTTAAGCGCTCAACTGTGCCGTCACTATGAAATTTAGTGCGAAAAACTCATTTACTACCAACAACGTTGGTAGTGTAAGGACGAGGAACCAAAGTCCAAGTAAATTTCTTATGAAGGGCAGAAAGTTCATCCTCCATTGCTGGCAACCAGTGAGGATGCTTCATAGCAGATTTGAATCCCTTAGGCTAAGTAACAGTATGCAAAGCAGTGAGAAGACCAGTAGGCTGAGCATGAACCAAGGCATAACGCGGATTCGGCTTAAAAATACCATTCTAAGAGCGAGTCCGCGGACGAGCATCAACAGGAGCAAGTGGAGCCTGAGTCACAGCTGGAGGAGTGGTAGGCGGTGAAGTAGGCGGAGCCTGAGTCACAACAAGAGGGGTGGCCGGCGGTGTTGGGGAAGTAGGGGCCGGCAAGGGTGGAGCATCATTGTGAGGAACTGGCGAAGGTGGTGCATCATCAACAGGAACCGGCTGAACATCTGGGTCAACACACGATGGACAAGGCAGAGGACCAGTCGGTGGGGAACTCTCCGGAACAACAAGAATAACAGGTTGTAAAGAAGGAGGAGATCCTGCAGCCGGTTCATAAAACGTAAATACCACCAAGTCATTGGGAGAAGATTTTGAACCTGTAAGCGGGAAGCAAAATTCATCAAATTGAGCATGACGGGACACATAAGTGCGAGAAGTAGTCGGATCGAAGCATTTAAATCCTTTGTGATGACTGTTGTAACCTAGAAATATGCAAGGAGTACCCCGAGGACTAAATTTATTTTTCATGTAGGGACGCAAGCACGGAAACACTCGACAACCAAAAGGATGGAAATTTGCATACGTAGGTGCAACCTGAAATAGGAGCTGAAAAGGAATCTGATCAGATAACACCTTAGAGGGCACACGATTAATAATATATACTGCAGTACTGAAAGCGTGAACCCAATAGCTAGTAGAGACATGTGAGTGATACAACATAGCAAGACCAAGCTCAAGAACATGTCTGTGTTTCCGTTCAACCCGACCATTCTGTGCCTGAGTATGAGGGCATAAAAACCGATGAAGCACACCAGAAGAAGAAAATAAAGCCTGGACTTTGTTATTGGTGAACTCAGTGCCATTGTCACTTTGGAAAACTTTGAGCGACCGAGAGAATTGATTTTCCACAAATGCTTTGAATCGAACAAGGACATCATAAAAGTCAGACTTGCGCTTTAATGGATAAAACCAAGTAAACTGTGAAAAATCATCCACAAAAATAACAAAGTAAGAAAATCCATCAACCGAGGCAACGGGAGACGGTCCCCACAAGTCACAATGGACAAGATCTAAAACGGCGGAAGCTCTTTTATGATTATCATAACAGACTAAACGTTTACTTTTAGCCATTTGACAAGAAGTACAGCAGATAGGCTTAGGCAAAATAGAGGAAACGTTGAAACAACCAAGTTTATGCAATTTTTTAATAATATCAAAATTAACATGGTCTAACCGTGAGTGCCATAATTCAAATGAGGCACGAGGTAATGAAGAACTGGTAGCAAGCAGCGCCTGCGATCCTTGATCAAGAACATAAAATCCTTTATCACATGGGCCTTTTCCCAGAACGGCCCCTGTCTGTCGATTCTGAATAACAAAAGAATCTGCCTCAAAAATAGCTCTAACATTATGGTCACGAGTCAATTTGCTCACAGAGACAAGATTATTAGTTAGTCGAGGGACAACCAAAACATTAGATAAAGGAACTGAATGGGAAGCAGAACGAGAACCAATATGAGTAATATGTAAACCAGCTCCATTACCGACAAGAACACGATCATTACCAGAGTAGGCATGAGAGTCTGTCAGCTGAGATAGAGAATGAGTCATATGTGAGGTAGCACCTGTATCCATATACTTGTCGGAACGGTTGGAGTTGTTCAACGAACAACCTGCAGCAAATGAGTGTGTTAAATTTGCAGACTCTGAAGGACGATCCCAGCGAACCGGACATTTAGCAGCATAGTGACCCTGCTTACGGCAAAGTTGACAACGAGGAGTATAAGAGCCACGACAATGAGAGCCACCATTGTCGCGACGCGGACGAGAGCCACTACTAGAATTACCACGGTGACCACCACCAGAAGATTGAGAGCCAGAAGAGCGAGTCGGATTTCTCGCATGAAAGGCAGCAGATGGAGGGGTCACATAGTCCTCAAGAGAAGCCTGAAAAATAGCATGGCTCTCGACTTTCCAAAGAATGTCAGTAAATAAGGGCAGGGGTACCTGATCAAGCTGGCCCGTGGAGAAATTTGCATATGAGGGGCCAAGACCACGAAGAAACCAGTGAACCTTGTCATCATTAGCCACAGATCAACGAATTTTTCGTCCATACTCAGAAACAGAGAGAGAACCACGACGCATGAGTTGGAGTTCATCACGGAGCCGCATTTCACGAGCCTTGTTGCGGGAAGCATAAGCAGAGTGGAGAGCGGTCCAAACATCACGAGCAGTGGTCGCACTAAGAGTCTCAGATAAGGCCTCCTCAGTTAGGGATGAAAGAAGCAGACTATTGACATTACGATCACGAGCCTGCCACTGAACAAAAAGAGGATTTGGAGCGGGAACAACATGATGCAAAGCGGAAGAGACAGGCTGCAACATAAACTCGGACGGAGGAGCAACGATAGGATCAACAATATCAAACAAGTTCTGATTCTGAAGAATAGCAGTGACCTGTTTACTCCAGAGAAGAAAATTACCTGAGTTGAGTTTAACTGTAATCATGTGCACCCATGTGTAAGCAAGAAAGCTGTAGCGCTGAAATCAAGAGGCAAGCTGGCGGCGGAGGTACTCGAGGAAGGGAGCACTTGATGTCCAAGGGCACTGCACGAAGCACGAGGCCTGGCTGTGCAGAATCTTGTCTGGCGGCACGGAAACCCGAGGTAATGATGAGGCTGTCGGTGCTGGAAAAGACAAGGTGCTGCAGCGCGGGGCTCGAGAAAAAAGGGAAACAGATGCAGAAAAACCACACAGCTTCACGGAAGGCAACAATGGCTACACAGAAATTGATGGCGGCGCACGGAAAACAAGAGTTGTAGCACAGAGAATAAATGGCGCAGCACAGAATCCAATGAAACGGATCTGTGGCGGTTTTGGCAGCGGCAACGGCGGCGGCTAAATCGGAAAAATAAAAGGGAGAGAGAGCGGTGGCAGCACTAGGTTTGGAGGCTAGGGTTTACAACCTAAAACCTGATACCATGTAAGATTGGATACTCTCACCATAAATTGTGTGTGAGGTAGACAATGTTATTTATAATAATGAAAGTACAGAATATGCTAAGAATATTCTGAGGCATATTACAAAATAAGTCAATCAGTAAATAAAGAAATATCTCGTAGGATATTATGCCTATATATCTCTAACAGTAACAATAGTACCTTTCTATAATAGATTGACAAACATACAATGGGTCTCAACCAGAATAATAATAGTTGGTTTCCACTGATCCCGAATGTTCTTCATCACAAGTTTACCCATTTTTTTCTGAACCACTCATCATAACAACAAGAGACAAAGAAAAACTAGAACTTCTCGTCGTACCAAAACACATAGAAACCTCTATATATTACGAATTGTTAGGAAATAACACAGCTGAAGAAGTAAAATAAACCAGGAGCGCAATCAACAACACAAGAATATAACGTGGAAACTCCAAAAACCGGAGAAAAAACCACGGTCGTTGTCAAAACCGACAACCAGAGAATAAACACTATGTGAAAATTGTTACAACACATAGACTTCACTCTCAACCACCCCATGACCCCAGTACCCCCTCTTGGTATCAGAGCCTGATGGGGAAGTAGGAACATGCTAAATATGTTAGATATAAGTTATTTCTCTGTTCTGTTCTTATATAATTAAGCACTATGGTCGGGATCTGGACTGGTAGTACACTTTGAACTAAACTAAAATGAAAGCTCCTTTGAAAACCTTCTAGGATTATTACTATTCAGACTTATGATCATCTCTGCAGCGGAGGCGTTGAAGGCAGTAAGTCCCTGTGTGGCAGTAAGTCTATATTGGCCATACTACAGACATGTTATTAAGTTCTGAATATTTTTAATGTCCTTGTTTAGTTTCTTTTTGTGGTGGCTTAAGTCTGATCCAGATCTATACTGCTCAACTATTAAGAACAACACAGAACGTAACTTATATTTCTAATTTATTTATCTGTTTCTATAGAACCAGGTGATGGCGATGATACTTACGGGTGAGGAAGATTTGTCTTTTATGATGCTTCGCTCTTTTTCCTCCAAGCTTTCTTTCAAATCTTCCCAACCCTCTTCTTCTTCTATAGATCATCTTCATCAATCCAATCATTTATCCAAATCTGTCTTCAAAGAAGAAATTCATTTTGAAGATATCAATCAAGATCTCGACAATTGGGAAATCCCTAAAATCTCTCATGCTGAGATCTACAAACCAAACGGATCCTTTTTCAAACGATCAGATTTCATTACCAAAACCGTTGAGCAAACCTACAAGCTCAGATCTGATGATGAAGAAATCCATCTGCTTTCCGAGAAAAGCATCAAAGAACATATCAGCAAGAACTTCAACTATCTTCATATAGGTAGTGTTCAAGTTGGTCTTAAACCCCTAACCAGGAAATCTCTTGACATCGCTGTACTCCTTTGTCTTAGGGATGTTAGACATAATCAATTCCATGACTCCCTCTTAGGAACGGTTGAAACCAGCCTGAGTAATGGACCAATCTTTTTCAATTGCTTCCCAGATCTAACTGTTAGTCTGGAAGATAAAAACATCCTTGATGTCCTCTTCCTAAATATCAAGCTTCACGGCCTTGATATGAAAGAAGATTCCATTCCAATCTCTTTGATCTACAGGGTTCAATACAAGGTAATGAACTCTATCAAATCTTATTTCTTGCGAACCAATTGTGAGAAATCTGGAGAAACTACCCTCTTCCTCACAGATTATGATAAGGCCAATGTTATTGTGCCCAAAACCATCCAATGGAGTGATATCACCCTTCCAGAAAAATGGTCTTTGGAAAAGGCTACTCCAGCCCAACCTGCTGAAACTCCTGAGTTTCGTGAAATCATCCAACACCAATCTGGCCAAGTAGATCTCATCTTTGATAGGAGAAATTCCTTCTCTATCCCTAGATCTATTAGGACGTCCTCAAATGATTTCCAATCCGCCATGTCTAGAAGATTTTTTTCTATGACTAGAAGGAACCAGCCTGAGTCTAGTACTCGACCTTCCCTCTCTCATGACGGATCTACTATCCATTTAGCTGGATATGTCAATACCACTCCTGTCAAGACTACCTATGACAAGGGTGATGAAGATCATCAATCCACCTTATCTCCAACGTATTCTTCTCTAGAAACCCCTGGAGAAACTTCTGATTTCATTGGAGCAATCACTACTGAATTCGTCATCGACAAAGGAAGTATCAAGGCAGATTTCTACTCTGACCGATGGACTCAGCAAAGAAAATGGTTCTTTGCAAAGTATCAGGGTGAAAAGAGAAAGAAGATCCAAGAAAAATTCTATGGGTTCCTTGAGAAAACCCAGCAAAACATCTTCTTTTTTGAATGGTTTCAAGATTATGCCAACAAGAATTGGAAATCTTACCCCTTCCAAATTGACATGGTTAAATGGCAGCATAAGGATGGAAAAGAAACCCTTTCTAACCTGCCACCTAAAACTCCTTTCCTTCTTATAGGAGCTCAATCTACACCTGTCCTAGCTTCTCCCTTCAAGACTAGGAAAGAAGAAGGTGATGTCACTGGTAAAGACATCAAAGACCTCATGGAACAATCCAATTATACCAATAAGTATCTTCAAATTCTTGGAGAATCCCAAGTGCAGGATTCCTCTTCAAGGAAAGGAAAAGAAAAGGTCAAGATTGAACCTTCCTCTTCTAATCTTGATATCCCTAAAGGATGTCAACTTGAAAAACCTCTTTTCAAACCTTTTCAAATCAGTAGCCGTTCCAGACACTCGGCTCAAACTCTTCGAGCAAAAAAGGAATCTGACAATGAGCTCCTCCAAAAGGTGGTAGAGCAACTTCAGCTTCTCAAACAAGTTATTCCTGAGACTCCGGAACCTCCTGAGACTCCGGAACCTACTCCGGAAGCAGTTTCTAATCCCACTATTACTGCTCCTCCTCCTCCAAAAACTCGTACTTCTACTCGTAATACCTCTACTTCTTTAAATAATATTGAAGATGGTAAGGTTGAGTCTGATTCTGATATTCAATCTATGAAGTCTGACGTTCAATCTATCAAGAGTATTCCGGTCAATACTGTCATTCACAATTCTAAGAATCAGTGGAGAAAAGAAACCAAGCTCTACTATCCTAGAGCTACTGCTCCTGATCTTCTTTTAGAAGAATCTTCAAACTTCAAAAGCTTCAGTGCCAACAATGTCTATGAATGGAACATTGATGGTGAAAATGAGTATGGTATCACCAAAATCCTCCAAAATATGACTATGGTAGCCACTGCCTATGTTACCGCCAACAATTGTCCTGAATCTCTTATCGTTGAAGTCTTGGTTGCTGGTTTCTGTGGCCAGCTCAAAGGTTGGTGGGATAATTATCTCACTCAAGACGAGAAGGATCAGATCTTGACCGCTGTCAAGACTGATGAAGAAGGTAATCCTATCATGGAAGATGGCAAATTCATCTCTGATGCTGTCAACTCCTTAATCTTTACCATAGCCCAACATTTTGTTGGAGATCCTTCCCTCATCAAGGACAAATCTGGTGATCTTTTGTCCAATCTGAAGTGCAAATCTTTGGGTGATTTCAGATGGTATAAGGATACCTTCCTGACCAGGGTTTACACCCGTGAAGACAGCCAACAAGCCTTCTGGAAAGAGAAATTCCTGGCCGGTCTTCCTAAATCTTTTGGCGACAAAGTTCGTGAGAAACTTAGAAGCCAAAATCCGGGGGGAGAAATCCCATATCACACCCTTAGTTATGGACAGCTCATAGCTATCATTCAAAGAGTTGCTCTCAAAATCTGTCAGGATGACAAAATCCAACAGCAACTCACTAAGGAGAAGTCTCAGAATCGCAGGGATTTGGGTACTTTCTGCGAACAATTCGGAATTCAAGGTTGTCCCAAGAAACCTAAACCCAGAAAGCAAGATCCTCCTCCCAAACAACAATGGAGAAAGAGATCTAGCAGGAATGATCATAGGAAACCCAAGCCTAGATCAAAACCCCAATCTTCGCAAATTCCAAAGAACCCTCCTGAGACTAGACCCTCTCAAGGAAAAGATGTTACCTGCTACAACTGCGGCAAGCCGGGCCATATTAGCAGGTATTGCAGACTCAAAAGGAGAATCTCTGAGCTTCATCTTGAACCTGAGATCGAGGACAAGATCAACAATCTCCTCATTCAAACTTCTGATGAAGAAGAATCTAATCCTTCGGATTCTGAGGTCTCTGAAGACCTAAATCAAATTCAGAATGATGATTCTCAATCATCATCTTCCGTCAATACCTTGTCCATCAACACTTTGACCAATGAACAAGATCTTCTCTTCAGGGCTATTAATTCTATCCCTGATCCTGAGGAAAAGAAAATCTATTTGGAACGCCTCAGATCTACTCTTGAAGATAGGCCTCCCAAAAGTCCTATAACCATCAATAAATTCAATCTTAGAGATACTTTCAAGCGTCTTGAGAAATCTACGGTCAAGCCCGTTACTATTCAAGACCTTCATTTTGAAATCAATTCCCTAAAGACTGAGGTCAAAAGTCTCAAGCAAATCCAAAAAAGTCAGCAACTTATTTTGGAGAAACTGACTAAAAATTATGAAGAAGATGATTCTTCTATACCTGATTCCAATCCTGCTCCTAACGACAATTGCGAAGACTTTCTGGAGAATATTAACCAGGTCACCATTCAGAAATTCTTTATCCATGTTAAAATCCTCATTGGAGATTTTGTTCTCGAAATCCCTGCCCTCTTTGACACAGGGGCAGATTCCAGTTGTATCTCGGAGGGACTCATTCCCACCAGATATTTTGAGAAAACAACTGAGAAGCTCAGCGCTGCTGAAGGATCTAGACTAAAGATCAAGTATAAAATCCCCTCAGCTATCATCAAAAATGGTAGTCTTGAAATCGAAACTCCATTTCTGTTAGTCAGAAATTTGAGTCAAAAAATCATTATAGGGACCCCTTTCATTAAGAAACTCTTTCCCTATAATACTGACGAAAACGGCATCACTGTTCAGCATCTTGGACAACCTATCTTGTTCAAATTCTCTGAACCTCCCATAGATAAGACTTTGAACGTCATATCCTACAAGGAGAAGCAGATCAACTTCCTCAAAGAAGAAATCTCTTACAGAACCATTGAGGAACAATTGCAACAACCTTCTGTTAAATCTAGGATTGAGGATATTTTGGAAAATATTCAATCCAGCATCTGTTCTGATCTACCCAACGCTTTTTGGGAAAGGAAGAGCCATATGGTGGAACTTCCTTATGAAAAAGATTTTTCAGACAAACAGATCTCAACCAAGGCTAGACCTATTCAAATGAATGAAGAACTTCTTCATTTCTGCCAAAAGGAAATCAATGATCTCCTTGAAAAGAAACTTATTCGCAGGAGTAAGAGCCCTTGGTCCTGTGCAGCCTTCTATGTCAACAAACAAGCTGAGATAGAACGAGGAACCCCTAGGCTGGTTATCAACTACAAACCTCTCAATCAAGCTCTTTGTTGGATTAGATATCCTATCCCCAACAAGAAAGATCTCCTAGCCAGACAGCATGATGCTAAGGTCTTTTCAAAATTCGACATGAAATCTGGATTTTGGCAAATCCAATTGCAAGAGAAGGATAAGTATAAAACTGCTTTTACTGTTCCTTTTGGGCAGTATGAGTGGAACGTTATGCCTTTTGGGCTAAAGAACGCCCCATCTGAATTCCAAAGGATTATGAACGAAATCTTCAATCCTTATTCCAAACTCACTATTGTCTACATTGACGATGTCCTAATCTTTTCCCAAACTTTAGATCAACATTTCAAACATCTCAATACGTTCATCTCTGTAATCAAAAGGAATGGCTTGGCTGTATCCAAGACAAAGGTCAGTTTGTTCCAAACCAAAATCAGATTTCTTGGTCACAACATCCACCAAGGAACCATCATTCCTATCAATAGAGCCATCGAGTTCACGGATAAATTCCCTGATCAAATCATTGACAAAACCCAACTACAAAGATTCCTGGGTTGTCTCAATTATGTTGCGGACTTCTGTCCTCAACTCAGTACCATAATCAAACCCCTTCATGATAGACTCAAGAAGGATCCTCCACCTTGGTCCGATATTCATACCAATGTGGTCAAACAAATCAAACTTCGTGTCAAGAATCTCCCTTGTCTTTATCTCCCTAATCCTCAAGCTTTCAAAATTATTGAAACTGATGCCTCTGATATTGGCTTTGGTGGTATTTTGAAACAAAAGGTTTTTGACAAGGAACAAATTATTGCTTTTACTTCAAAACATTGGAATCCTGCTCAACAGAATTATTCTACTGTCAAAAAAGAAGTTTTAGCAATCGTTTTATCTATTTCAAAATTTCAATCTGATTTGATTAATCAAAAATTCTTAGTCCGTGTAGACTGCAAATCTGCGAAAGAAATCTTACAAAAAGATGTCAAAAACCTCCACACTCTCCAAAGTAAATATTTGAACTACATCTCACAATGCTCTAAAACAAGAGCATAAGAGAAAAAGAAAACACAAATATAAACTTAAAGTGTTTTCAGGTGCTACATCTTTGATGTTTTGGTGTGTTGAAACAAGGAGCTTGAGATCCCTATATAAAGCCTTGGACCCTCCCACCCCTCATTAATCTAAGCGATGTGGGACTTCTCCAAGATACATAACTTGATCTTTTTTCTCCTTCATTAGCAATGTGGGACTTACATTGCAATCAACCCCAACAATCTCCACCTTGATTGTAATGGTTTTTAGTCTTCATTGTCTACACCGACAATCATTGTCTTCACCGACAAACATAATTCTCATTGTCTATATGCCGACAAATTAAATTACCACACTCCACCATAAAGAGTACACTACACTTGGAACTAAACCATCCCAAGAATTTTCTTCACTTGAAACTCAACCATTCCAAGAATTTTCACATGCCGAAACCTTGCTGAAAATTTATGGTGCAACTTCCATGTTGGCTTTCTCCGGAAGTTCATCAGCCATCGACATAACCACGTACCTTGCATCAACGCCAACCAATGCTCGCACGCTATCACCACACACCTTGCATCTATATCAACAAATGCATGTGTGCCACCTGGACAATTTCATGCCCAGAACGCCTTGTGTAATCATGATTGCATCAATTCCTCCATCACAGCATCATCGCAGCTGCATACCATACTGCTTCAGCACCTTCGCAATACCACAAAAATGATATCCATCGAACCGGAAGCTCTGATACCACTTGTTGGGGGAGACAGGGGAGCCCATGGGCCGAGGAGCAAGACAACAAGAGATCTCGAAGCCACATCTTAACCCAAAACCTTAAGGCAGTAGGTTTATGGGTCACATATCTCCTCACCCAAACTTAACCAATGTGGGACTCCAACTCCGCACTTGAATTCTCAACAATCTCCCCCTCAAGTGCGAGTCACCTCCACATTATCATGGCCCCCCTCCGCGGAAGCATATCCACCCTTGCACCGCCGTTCGCTTCACCGCGTCAACGGAACCCGCCGCCTAACCACATCGCTAGGAAGACTTTCGACACAAGGAGTCGTAACCATGGCTACACCAACCATCGGCTCTGATACCATTGTTAGGAAATAACACAGCTGAAGAAGTAAAATAAACCAGGAGCGCAATCAACAATACAAGAATATAACGTGGAAACTCCAAAAACCGGAGAAAAAGCCACGGTCATTGTCAAAATCGACAACCAGAGAATAAACACTATGTGAAAATTGTTACAACACATAGACTTCACTCTCAACCACCCCATGACCCCAGTACACCCACACTCTCTAAAGTAAATATTTGAACTACATCTCACAATGCTCTAAAACAAGAGCATAAGAGAAAAAGAAAACACAAATATAAACTTAAGGTGTTTTCAGGTGCTACATCTTTGATGTTTTGGTGTGTTAAAACAAGAAGCTTGAGATCCCTATATATAACCTTGGACCCTCCCACCCCTCATTAATCTAAGCGATGTGGGACTTCTTCAAGATACATAACTTGATCTTTTTTTCTCCTTCATTAGCAATGTGAGACTTACATTACAATCAACCCCAACACAATAACTACATCATTCTCCTTCACAACTTGAATATTTCCTTCAAGTTTTTCATTTGTTTCTCTTGGGTCCATATGGAAAGACACGTAATATTCCAACATGTTAGTCATTTGCATGACAATGTTCGTGTATGGGTTCACTCCAGGAGTAAGGCTTTCGTTATCACCACATTGCGCCCCAAAGTGAAAGTCGAATTTCACCTACTAGAGGAGGTGGGGTTTTTTTGCTCATAGTTTGAGAGGAAAAAGATAACCGAGATGAAAAGCCTAATACCGATTTAACCATTTTAAACTTAACGTCAGACTTATTTCCTTCCATGTTTCCACACTTGGTTACTTTTTCAATATTTAAAGAAATCCTAAATTTAGAACTAGATATTAACGAATAATTTTAATTAAATGTTAATTCAATAATAGATATCATACCATGTATTGCAAATGTTTATGTATATCATATTTATAAAGTTTTATATGAATAAATTTTTGAAATTATGTGGCAATAGATTTAAATGATTTATTCTAAACAACAATTTATGTGTAATTTATGGAGTATTGTATATTTAATATTAAGAGTTACCTATCATTTTACTTTCAAAAAAAAAAAACCTATCATTTGTTAAAATTATTGTTGAAAAAGTAATATAAAAAAATAATCACAGTGTCATTTTAGAAAGCAAAATGAATATATGTTAGAAATGGGACAATAAACATCCTCCTCTAAAGGGGAGCAGGAACAAGACAAACAGTTGTCAAACCAAAAAGCAAACATCCCAACAAAACACCCACAGAGGAAGAGGAAACACAAACTCAGCTCCCAAAGGTACAACCAAACAGCCAAAGCAACGGCTAGCCAAAACCACCCAAAAAGAGAACCAGAGCCAGAGAAGTCACTCAAAAAGCAAAGCAAAACACCTAACAAATATCCTTTGTAGAAAATAACAGCCAAAAAAAAACAACAGCCATGCACATCTCCATATAAATTAAACATCTGGGCCGCAATTTGACTTAGAGAAACCTCGTATGTACAATCATATACCATTCCCAATCATTTCCCCATCAGAAGGACACTCCTCGTCTTAGTTAGAGCACAAGCTCCATCGGCAAGATAATCATTGAAAGCAAAACTTTATTATTGAGAAAAAATAAATAGCATGTACAAAGGAAAAACCCCCGAACACGCTAGCCTACCCTGGCCCAGAAATATGAAAAAAAAAAAACCAAACCTGTGACCAAACACTACGCCTAACCAAAACACTGCACCAAGCACCAAGTACCTACCATGCTAAAAATCCACCACAAACAAGCTTAGTACACATTTGGATGATTCTTTTTAAGTTATGGGTGTAACCCTTTTATCATCACCTCCTCATCACCTTTGTGCACCAGACCTAATTTCTTCCCTAACAAGTTGTTAGTAACAACTACGTCCTCTGAGCTCTTATCCCCACCCCATCAGGATCTCCATTGCTATCTATGTCAACATCAATGGTTGTTAGAAGTCCAATATTGGTTAGAAATATGGTCAAGCAAGTGTTTATAAAGGGTAGAGAAATCCTCAATTCTTGAGCTAGCTTTTGGGTTGAGTTAGGCCTCCGAAATTCTAATAAGTATTTAAACTTCTTATTCCAGCTTCTCTTTGGTCGCCCTCATCATTATTTCGACCCATCTTGAAGTGTTTCACACACCGGATTAGAATAGTCAACGATGTCATTCTCCTCATTTAAATGATTGTTCCTTACCTTCCCATCGTCCAAGCCCAATCCTTCACTATCATCCTCGATCACCATTTTCTTGCTCCAACGCACCTTGTGTATGACGCGAAACATTTGGATACTTCAAACTCGAACCCAAGATTGCATCAGAAACTGGGCCAAGCGAGCAATCAACCGATTCCTTACAAGAAAATCCTTACACTCACATAAAACTGTTCCATCCTGCTATGGTATTATTATTATAATCATACCAAACATAACAACCAGGATACGAAGCATAAATAATGTAATATGGAATCTCAAGGTTAATGCCAAAATTTGAAACATTGTTTCCGCAATATGGGACTTGGTAATTAATGCCATGATTAGAAGAAGAAAAAATTCCATTTAAAAACAAATTACCTCGTTGTGCATCTTCAGAATGTGATTGCTTCATGCTTTCATGATATGCTACCGTAAAAGGAACTTCAACAACTTACTCAGCAAGTTTCTTTTCATTCACATGTTGCCTTGTCGTCATCGCCTCTGTTTTAAGCCTGTTAAAACAAAAGGATATGAGTTTCAATCAACATTCCTCCACAGTCCAATCTCCCCTTCCGTCTAGTTTTTTCGTCTATACAAACAAAGCTCCCTCCGAATTCCGCACTACTGCAAAAATATGATTATTCCACGCATACTCATATTAGAGCTTCCCACCGTAGACCCCAAGCATGGCTTAAGTGCTTCAAATGTTTCCTCCAAAAATATACTAGCCTTTGCCAGCGTATACTCCATTTCCGCATTAGACTCAAAGTTTAAAAGGACCTCCTTCTCCACCAACGGCCTTATCAAGAATGATGTAACACCATTTGATGTTAAATACTCATGAAGACCATGTGTTTTCCACATTGTAGTACATTGTAAAAGTACAACGTTTCATCTTCTTACACACTGTAAGACACACCCAAGCTGACAACATCAGTCTTCTTGGTCACTTTTTTTCCTCATTTGGACATTCTTTTGGCGTCCAAACTCTCCCACCTATAGCATCCCCATCATGATGCTTCTTGCTTTGCCTTGAAACATAATGATTTTATGTGTTTTGATACTTTCTTTCTTTAACGCACCCTCCAAATGTCGTTCATTGAAAATCCTAATGGCTCTCCAAGAATCATCATATGAGATATAATGCACAAAATCTACCTTAAAACTCCTACCTTCATTTCGCTATCACTGCGCACAAACATCCACAAGTTCACCCGCCTGAGCAAAAATAATCCGAATCTTTCTTTTCACCAATGCTTTCTCCTAGACCTTCAAAAAAACCGAGAAAGATCTTCTTCATATCTTGCTCCCATGCCTTTCCTAATATCCTCATTCCCTCTAAGATGAGAAGAACGTTCAACTTTGTGGATGATGAGCCCTTTAAGATGAGAAGAGCGTTAATGATGAGCAAACCCATTTGTACTTTCCCATGAAGGTTGAGTAGGAATCTTCTTATCCACTCCTCCATCCATGCTCTCCCAACCTGGAACCTCCACTCCAGCGTCGTCTCCTTCTTGACATTATAAGCCTTAGTAGAGCAATTAAAAAATTTACAGTGCAATTTTAATATTTTAAAATTTTCTCAAGTTATTGCTAATAATTATTTATTTTTAATTATAATTGCTCTGAAATATTTTTTATATCTAATAGTTTAATTACATATAAGTTATTTCATATATACAATAATTGAACTACTTTATAATGTAAATTATTATTCAATGTATATTATTTTTACTCGGGCAATAATTAATGTTGTAATTAATGGTTTTTATCAATTAAAGTTATTGAAAGACTTTGAGGATCATTTTTAATAATTAAAGTTCAAATTTAGTTCTAAATAAAATACCATATATACAAACAACTTTAATTTCAATTTAGCAATATAACACATTAAAATTAGTTGACTTTGTGGCCTTAATACTCTTGTTGTTGGTTTTAGGTTGTCATGGCGTTTGAGCCTTTTAGGGTTGTTCTAATGGTTTTGGCTATTGGTTGCTTTTTCGTGGTGGAAGTTCTATGGGTTCTTCCGCCTCGTCTCCTCTAAAAGGGGTTGTACTTTTTTTTTTTACTATTTATAAATTATTTTGTTCTCTACAAAAATATGAATCATTTCATAATTCTATAAAGAATGTAAAATTTGTTTTTCATATTTATCTTCATATTTAGTAAAATTAAGAGAGTTAGTGGTATTTTGTAAAGTTATTAACTTTGGGAGAAAAATTACTTGGAAATTAGTAAGATGATTAGAGTAGAGAGAAATTAATATAAATAGTAATTTTTAAAATAAATTTAGATAGTTGTGATTTAAACTTTTATAGTTTCATTTAAAGAAAAGAGTGTCAACTTGTTTCTAAAAACATTTATTAAAAATTACAAGTACAAAAGATGTAAAGAATTATTTTTATCGTCCACCGATCAGAATTTCAAATATGTGTCATCTTAATCAATTTCGATACATGTATTAACAATATATAAAATATTACACGATTAGTTAATTAATTAGATATAACAAAACCCCCTCAAATGTTTTTTTTAACTCATAGGTTGTGTTATCTGTACTATCAACTTTATATTATATTATATATATATATATATATATATATATATATATATATATATATATATTCTGCTTTCAAAAAAAAAAAAAAAGAGCCGGAAGACCCCAGGATAAGGCCTCAAAGAGGTAATACCCGAAGTGTTGGCCAATAGAAGCACCCTCAAATATTTGAGTATAAAATTAATAATTAAGTCAACTAATGATATAAATATCATTGAGAACTAATTAGTATTCTCTAACAACTAATTAATATCCCCATTAATGTAAAATTAAAGTCAACTTACTTTAGGGTGCATGCTGAAGTCAGGCTGAGGTATGTTATTCAAAATGAGTTGGTGTAGTATGAAAACTCATATATCACATGAGTCAGTAATTGCATTTTTCCAATAATATACCTTAAGATTAATGGTGTCGATTCGATCGGTATTAGGCATCTACCTTGATCCAAACCATGTTGCTCTGACCCAATGCTAGGATCGATAACCGCAAGAACCACTTTAAAGTCGTGGTGGACCGTGGACGCCAACAAAGGTCGTCGGAGGACAATTGAGTTGTTCAGTTAACGAGAGCAATATTGTACCAAAATTATAACTTCAAGAATTATAATTTCAATTATCACATCTCAATAATCTATTATATCACATAACTAGTGTTCTTTCCCCGTGCGTTGCACGGCGATTAAATTTATTGTAAAAATGAATCAGTAGAAATATGTTTTAACTTAGTTTAGGCTCTTTTCAGTAAGTAGAACAGAGATGGAACCGAACATATGTTACAAACATGTAGATGAATGACCACAGTAAATATATTAATTTGATTAGGTTGTATAGACCTCACAATGGCAACACTTGAATAGTGATAAGAACTCAGTTTTTAAGGAATGCATTACATTGAAATTGAAATAAGTTAAACATAACAATAACAACAACATGAACCCTTATTAGAAGTTGTAGTCCATGATTAATGATAAAAACTTCATAACCAATCATGTTGTTAATCAAGCATATTTGAGCTATAGAACCTACAAAGGAAAAAATTTATATAAGAGTAATAATCAATAACCAATACAAATATAAATTGTGTATAATTTAAAAATGTTAAACAAACCTTATAGAAACGCCAACAAACCTTATATCTTGTAGTTAATGATCATACTTTAAAAAGAGATAAGAAAATAATTATTTTTTTTTCATTTGTGTAGCCCATTAAGTTATTGAGCGAAGACAAATCATTCATCTAAATGTAAACCTGTATTTTTCCAACTAAACCCACCCCATAAGTGGGTTGAGCTATGCACACTCACAACCTGAGTCCATTTTGGTCGACCTAAATACTACTCCACCTCAATTATAATATTTTTAAATATTACTTAAGTTTCCATGCATTGAATTATTACTTAAATTTCTAAAAGTAACTTAACATCACATAATTGATTATTGGAATTGGGTCACAACCTACCCAAAGAATTAATAAACAAAACAACTTTTCATAATACAAATGAAAAAGGAATTATGTCTTCCATATTTCAGACCATGCAACCTAAATATCTCCACAGATACTTCATGGAGATGATGTTGTCGTGCATTTGTCGAGATTTATTAACAAAATAAGTGCAGCTATTTTGTTCACGTTCAGACGATAGCTAGGAGCGCTACTTGATCATGAGAGGTTCTTCAAAGAGTTGGTCGATACAAAATTCTGGTTGGCTCCATTCCAGCACATATCTATTGGAATTTCCTACATCAGTAAAAAAAAACAACATTATAACATAGACTAAAAAAATTCTCATAAAAATATATATTTTTCCGTTGAACAATTTTAGTGGTCGAGGTACCTGGGTAATTTTACCCTGCTGCAGAAAGGTCGATCAATTCGGACGACCTTCTCAATCTTTCTAAGGATTGTGAACTATTGTATTCGTCCAACCTTACTCAAAACACCGATTATATCTAAAATATCCAGATATCAGAAATTGTTAATACAGTGCGAATAATATAACTACAAAATAATTAACAAAGACTCACTGATAGTGGACGTATCCTCCCGAAAGTTGAGTTCAAAAAGATGAGTGTTTGATGGGTAATATTCAGAATTTTCAAAACTAATAGTTGGTGGGAATTGGAAGGACTGATAAAGTTGAAGAATAACATGAGGTGATTTATATAGAAATTTCAGAATTAGGGTTACTTCTCAATGCAAGTTAAAAAAATGTAGGAAAATTAGGGTATTATGAATGGTATTGAAATTAGCCGGCACAATTTTTTTTTTTCAACCAAAATTTCAATCGTACGCTTATAGTGACTTTTAATAGCATGAGGTGATTTACCACTCAAAATAGGAAATTCAATCAATTCCAGGGTAATTTTTTCTTCATAAGAATGGAATGTATCAAACATGATATTAAAATACTACCCCGTGCGTTACAAATCATGATATTAAATAGTGATTCCATTTATTAAAATATTACAAACGTACGGTTCACTTATAATTATTATGAATGATAGGTCAATATATCTCATTTATGAAAATGATTAATTATAGGAAAGGTGTTATTTAACTGAGAAACGCATTGATTTAAAAAAAAAATTGAGAAACACGTTGTTGACGGTCCTCGCACAGGTAATCAGTAATTATAGGAAATTCGAAACTATTTCGAATATTTTTGAAAAATAGTAATTCTATTTAAACACATGGATCTTGTGGTGCAAAACAAAAATTATTTGTAATTAAATAGTTAAAATAGTCAAAATGTTAATTAGCCATTAATGTGGATATTTTATGTTAGCAATTAATGAATGACTAAAAAAATAATAATAAAAAATCAGCATTCAATAAGCTTTCAATAATGGGCCTCCATATAAAACTGAAATAAAAATGGGCTTTGTAATGTTATTTGTCCAAATCAATAAGATGGTGACACTTGTCAGGCAAAGAGAAAGATTGGATGAAAGTAATTCTTGGAGTGCCAAATCAGCAAGGTGGGTCTCACAACCTTCCTCTTTTCTAAAGTATATAGATTGTAGCAACTCTAAGTAGGAGTAAAAATCAGGCCCCAACTTCCTATGTATTGTTAGCATTATTTAATGGTAAATTCTGTGGTACCCTCAATTTTTTTTGGGTATGATACCCCATTAAGTAATTTTATAGATTTTTATCATGTCATTCAAGGGAAAAATAACATCTTTAAATTTTACTTTACTTATCAATTAATTTTATCTCATGAAATTCATTTTTTGATGAAAAATTGTATGAGGTGGAAACGAATAATGGTGATAGAGATGCGCGTAAAATGATCATGGTTGATGGATGCACAAAGCTCATAAAACACAATTTTCAAATCTCACGTCCCTAAGAATGGAACGCTGCATTACTACGATAGAACACAATCAAAATTTTAACCGATACATGAGTCTTTATTGTTGAACCGACTCATTTTGGGGACCACACCTTAATCTGGCTTAAGGTACCACACCTTAATCTGGCTTAAGGTACCACAATCAAAATTTTAACCGATACATGAGTCTTTATTTAATTATATGAATGTGGAGTATACAATGTTTGCATGAGTTTTTTGTGTAGTATAATATTAACAAACAATGTAACTATGACTCAAGCATCGTCCAATGCAGCGGTATTGTTCAATTTAAAATCAAGAATAAACTTATGTACTAAACCTTTTAGCCATTCATAAAGGATCTTAATTCTTATTAAATTTCAATTCATCATCCCAAAGATTATATTATATTAAAGTAAATTGACCAGTGATGATAAAATTTCAACCTGAAAGGAGTTTAAGTAGTAAGTTTTGTTAGATCATAAACATGAACCAATGGTTTTAGGTGTCCAAGACCCTGAAACCATTATAACATAGACTAAAAAAATTCTCATAAAAATATATATTTTTCCGTTGAACAATTTTAGTGGTCGAGGTACCTGGGTAATTTTACCCTGCTGCAGAAAGGTCGATCAATTCGGACGACCTTCTCAATCTTTCTAAGGATTGTGAACTATTGTATTCGTCCAACCTTACTCAAAACACCGATTATATCTAAAATATCCAGATATCAGAAATTGTTAATACAGTGCGAATAATATAACTACAAAATAATTAACAAAGACTCACTGATAGTGGACGTATCCTCCCGAAAGTTGAGTTCAAAAAGATGAGTGTTTGATGGGTAATATTCAGAATTTTCAAAACTAATAGTTGGTGGGAATTGGAAGGACTGATAAAGTTGAAGAATAACATGAGGTGATTTATATAGAAATTTCAGAATTAGGGTTACTTCTCAATGCAAGTTAAAAAAATGTAGGAAAATTAGGGTATTATGAATGGTATTGAAATTAGCCGGCACAATTTTTTTTTTTCAACCAAAATTTCAATCGTACGCTTATAGTGACTTTTAATAGCATGAGGTGATTTACCACTCAAAATAGGAAATTCAATCAATTTCAGGGTAATTTTTTCTTCATAAGAATGGAATGTATCAAACATGATATTAAAATACTACCCCGTGCGTTACAAATCATGATATTAAATAGTGATTCCATTTATTAAAATATTACAAACGCACGGTTCACTTATAATTATTATGAATGATAGGTCAATATATCTCCTTTATGAAAATGATTAATTGTAGGAAAGGTGTTATTTAACTGAGAAACGCATTGATTTAAAAAAAAAATTGAGAAACACGTTGTTGACGGTCCTCGCACAGGTAATCAGTAATTATAGGAAATTCGAAACTATTTCGAATATTTTTGAAAAATAGTAATTCTATTTAAACACATGGATCTTGTGGTGCAAAACAAAAATTATTTGTAATTAAATAGTTGAAATAGTCAAAATGTTAATTAGCCATTAATGTGGATATTTTATGTTAGCAATTAATGAATGACTAAAAAAATAATAAAAAAAAATCAGCATTCAATAAGCTTTCAATAATGGGCCTCCATATAAAACTGAAATAAAAATGGGCTTTGTAATGTTTTGGTCCAAATCAATAAGATGGTGACACTTGTCAGGCAAAGAAAAAGATTGGATGAAAGTAATTCTTGGAGTGCCAAATCAGCAAGGTGGGTCTCACAACCTTCCTCTTTTCTAAAGTATATAGATTGTAGCAACTCTAAGTAGGAGTAAAAATCAGGCCCCAACTTCCTATGTATTGTTAGCATTATTTAATGGTAAATTCTGTGGTACCCTCAATTTTTTTTGGATATGATACCCCATTAAGTAATTTTATAGATTTTTATCATGTCATTCAAGGGAAAAATAACATCTTTAAATTTTACTTTACTTATCAATTAATTTTATCTCATGAAATTCATTTTTTGATGAAAAATTGTATGAGGTGGAAACGAATAATGGTGATAGAGATGCGCGTAAAATGATCATGGTTGATGGATGCACAAAGCTCATAAAACACAATTTTCAAATCTCACGTCCCTAAGAATGGAACGCTGCATTACTACGATAGAACACAATCAAAATTTTAACCGATACATGAGTCTTTATTGTTGAACCGACTCATTTTGGGGACCACACCTTAATCTGGCTTAAGGTACCACACCTTAATCTGGCTTAAGGTACCACAATCAAAATTTTAACCGATACATGAGTCTTTATTTAATTATATGAATGTGGAGTATACAATGTTTGCATGAGTTTTTTGTGTAGTATAATATTAACAAACAATGTAACTATGACTCAAGCATCGTCCAATGCAGCGGTATTGTTCAATTTAAAATCAAGAATAAACTTATGTACTAAACCTTTTAGCCATTCATAAAGGATCTTAATTCTTATTAAATTTCAATTCATCATCCCAAAGATTATATTATATTAAAGTAAATTGACCAGTGATGATAAAATTTCAACCTGAAAGGAGTTTAAGTAGTAAGTTTTGTTAGATCATAAACATGAACCAATGGTTTTAGGTGTCCAAGACCCTGAAACCATTATAACATAGACTAAAAAAATTCTCATAAAAATATATATTTTTCCGTTGAACAATTTTAGTGGTCGAGGTACCTGGGTAATTTTACCCTGCTGCAGAAAGGTCGATCAATTCGGACGACCTTCTCAATCTTTCTAAGGATTGTGAACTATTGTATTCGTCCAACCTTACTCAAAACACCGATTATATCTAAAATATCCAGATATCAGAAATTGTTAATACAGTGCGAATAATATAACTACAAAATAATTAACAAAGACTCACTGATAGTGGACGTATCCTCCCGAAAGTTGAGTTCAAAAAGATGAGTGTTTGATGGGTAATATTCAGAATTTTCAAAACTAATAGTTGGTGGGAATTGGAAGGACTGATAAAGTTGAAGAATAACATGAGGTGATTTATATAGAAATTTCAGAATTAGGGTTACTTCTCAATGCAAGTTAAAAAAATGTAGGAAAATTAGGGTATTATGAATGGTATTGAAATTAGCCGGCACAATTTTTTTTTTCAACCAAAATTTCAATCGTACGCTTATAGTGACTTTTAATAGCATGAGGTGATTTACCACTCAAAATAGGAAATTCAATCAATTCCAGGGTAATTTTTTCTTCATAAGAATGGAATGTATCAAACATGATATTAAAATACTACCCCGTGCGTTACAAATCATGATATTAAATAGTGATTCCATTTATTAAAATATTACAAACGCACGGTTCACTTATAATTATTATGAATGATAGGTCAATATATCTCATTTATGAAAATGATTAATTATAGGAAAGGTGTTATTTAACTGAGAAACGCATTGATTTAAAAAAAAAATTGAGAAACACGTTGTTGACGGTCCTCGCACAGGTAATCAGTAATTATAGGAAATTCGAAACTATTTCGAATATTTTTGAAAAATAGTAATTCTATTTAAACACATGGATCTTGTGGTGCAAAACAAAAATTATTTGTAATTAAATAGTTGAAATAGTCAAAATGTTAATTAGCCATTAATGTGGATATTTTATGTTAGCAATTAATGAATGACTAAAAAAATAATAATAAAAAATCAGCATTCAATAAGCTTTCAATAATGGGCCTCCATATAAAACTGAAATAAAAATGGGCTTTGTAATGTTTTGGTCCAAATCAATAAGATGGTGACACTTGTCAGGCAAAGAGAAAGATTGGATTAAAGTAATTCTTGGAGTGCCAAATCAGGAAGGTGGGTCTCACAACCTTCCTCTTTTCTAAAGTATATAGATGTGGGTATCATAGAATTCACCTTTACTTTATATATGTAGATAAAAAGAAAATAAGTATGCCAAATATTTTATGTGATAAATAAAAAAAATGATAAATAAAAAAATTAATAGAAAACCTATTAAATTTAGAGAGACCTAACTCAACCCGAAATCTAGCTCAAGAGATGAGGATTGATATTTTATAAGCACTTAATTGATCATATCTCTATCTAATGTGAGACTCTAAATTGAATTTTGAATCAAACATTTTTTCAATCAAAATGGACGAGCAGGTACCAAAGAATTACCGTGCGCCACGTCCCCGAGCAATGTTTCTCACGTGACACCTTGATTTTCATACCTCATGTTATTTACTTTTACGAGTATATATACACCCACTCTCACCACTCCTCAGTCCTCACACCCCACTCTCCCTTTGTTTCCAACTTCTTGCCTCATATTCTTTGTCCCATTGGCCTTTCATGGAGAAGAGTCCACACTCTGCAGAAGAAGAAGCTCTCACTAGAAAGCTTCTGGAGTTTATTGCTGACGAACTAGACTTGGATGAAACCGACCCGTTTCCTTTCCCGGAAGAAAGGGTGCAGGAGATGATGCAAGAGCTCTACAAAGAGATAGAACGCCCTGCTTCCCCTGCTGCCCCATCCCCTATTTCCCCTGATGCTGCTCCATCTTCAACTGTGATTTCGGGGATCGATGTCGCTGGCTCCGGCCGCGGGTTTCCCGTGACACAAAATGAAGTGGCGGTGGTTGATGGGGACAATGGGGGTGATGCATTGCCATTGCTAGGGTTTGGGGAAGAGGATTTTTATGATGAAGGGGATATTTATGATTATGAATGGCTGGGGAGAGTGCTCAGTTGGGGTGAGCAGAATCAGGCTAGTAACTGGTGGGTTTGATTTGGAAAACCTAGGTCTTCTTTTCTCTGTTTGATTTTTACATGATGATCCATGCATGACCTTGTAATTAGTTAGTAAAAATGAAATAAAAGTGGAAAACCAATGTAAGGCTTTTCTCTTATTGCTTGAATAATGGAAGACCTAGTTTTAATCTTAGCCTATTTTTCAGCTTTTTTTAGTTTGATTTCTTTTTTGTTTCTTTCTTTCAATATCGTTTTTCCATGTTCCTAATTTATTCTTGTTGCATTTCTTTTGTCTTTAATTAGCGAGAAGCTGGTTTCAAACAAAAATTAGCGAGAAGCTTATCATGGGATCAAGATATTAACTCATTTTAATATGTGGGCAATAATCTTGAATACAATTTAAACAAAAATTGGAAATGATATAATTAAAAGACATCTTTTGACTTGTATTACATTGGATTATAAATTTTTCTTTGTTCTTTCTCTCCTTTGTAATGGGCACTGGTATCCTTACTATTTGTCTTGCTAATTCCCTCTGTTCTTCTTCAATTGTATTCAGATTGCACTCCTTGTGCTAGATTGAATTACAAAAATAAATTTCACTATATATTTCCAATGCACAAAATTAAATGAAACATTTTACTTGACTTTTAACTTGCAATGTTTCAGTTACTTCATCTTATCTTATATATCTTAAAATTAAAATTTACTAATAGAAGTTTCTTCCCTAATTGATTCAGGCTTTAGAGTCAGTTACAAAATAGCTTATGACTTATGCACTTATTGAAAACGTGGCTCATTACAAAATTTAGAAACGAGGCTCACATCTTTGAGATGTTTATGGATATCATTCATTGTTGTGGCTTCTCCAGTTTGTACTCAAGAAATGAAAGTACTCCCTAAAATCAGCTATACATTTCATGCAGAAAAAAAGGTTGTCAGCCATATATAGTTAAACAAATTTACAATATATAAACTTGAAATGGGGCAAGGTTATAAAGACTTTTGCTGTGATATGACGTATTGTAATAAATGTGCACTTAATACCCCTACAAAAATATTTTGTTCAGTCAAATGAAAAGTAATGGTACATTATTATTAGGTCTATAGTTTCCAACAGAGAAATTAATGGATGTATCTTAATCCACCAAAATCCTTGATTTCATAAATGAAAGAACTTTTCATCAAACTCTTGTTCTTGTCTTTCATAGTTTCATGAGTTATTCCTGTTGAAAAACTTTGCAATACATGTTTGCCTTGATGGCAAGATGCACCGAGCATTAAATTGACCATTCATTTATTTACTTCTAGTGACAAGGAAATTGTTGTGGGCTTTGTCTAATTTTGCTACTAGCTGCCAACAAATATTGAGGTTCCGTTTTACTTTTCAAGATTTGTTAAGATAGGACATATAACACAATAATTTCAGGAGAAATATTGCACTATTTATAAAAAAAATTTATAGATATTCAAAAAGTCTGATATATCGAATATAGATTAAGAGAGAGATACACCTAAAATTGCAACATCAAAAGGTATGAGTAACTTTTCATTTATGAACTACAATTTTTCTAACTATGAGATATGACGTACGTGATGTATAGCTCTCTTTATCCTGAACCTTGAGGTCAGAAGTTTGATCATCCATGGAAATGAAACGTTTTTTGTGATGAATAATACATTTAGCAATTCGGGCAAACACCTAGTGCGAGAAGATCAGCCACTGTCATCGACAATGGATACCTAGGCTCATCAAAATAAGTACACTTTGTTTCCACCTAATTAATCTTGCTGTTCCTTACTATTCTAGTGGGGTAAAAACTTGAAATTGTATTACTACATGGTAGTACTGGAAATTTTTAATGTAATACTAAGACTAAGCTCGAAAAACCTCAGGTCAAATTGAATTATGGGATGGATAAAGTCCTAAACAAATCTAGTTACAAGAAAATAAATACTAGTAAGATTTAGGTAGTCATGAAGTCTTTTTTTTTTTGAAACTTCATGAAGTCTTATTCAAAATTTATTGGTGTGCAAATTTATTTTGGAAAAAAAATATTTTTTGTTTATGTATATCCTTCACATTGAAGCAGGTAAAGTTCATAAATGCTCACTCCATCATATATGGAACAGACAAAAATAGAAAATATTGTTTGTAAAATAAAAAGTAATCTAGATAGTTGTTCTTGCTTGTTTGTGTAATTTTCCGATGGAACAAAAATAAATAAATAAATAAATGTGGACGCTAAGCTATTTATTACTTTCAGGTACATTTAAATTTTATGCATTCAATTTTGTCTTTATCGCTCTTAATAAGTTTATCGTGTGAAATGAAAAACAATGAGTTTTTTAGTTTACTAAAAATTAATAACACTAGCGGATTGAAATGCTAATTTAGTTAAAATTAATACATAATAATTTTTTTCAGGCTTAATTACACTTTTGGTCCCCCTACTTTGGCCTTCCTGCGAAAATCGTCCCCAAACTTCAAAATTAGCAAAAACCATCCCTGAAGTTTACACATGGTTGCAAAATTGGTTTTCCGTTACACTTCCGTGAGAAACTAACAGAATATTCTGCTAAAAATGAATTAAAAAATAAAGAAAAAAAATTGAGAAAAAAATTTAAAAAATAGTGGAAGCTCTTCAGATCTTCATCTTCCTAGTAAGCAAGAGGGAGTGGAAGATTAGGGTTCATCACAGCTTCTCCTATCCCCACCTACTCTGCTGATCTTCTTCTGCCTCTCCTCTCTGTCCCTCAATCGCGTTCATCTTCTTCTTCTCTTCTCTTCTCCGTTCCTCTTCTCCTCACCCATTCCTCTTCTCTTCTCGCGTTCATCTTCCTCCCACATCTTCTTCTTTATCTTCCGAAACCCAGCAACCCCAAATCGCGAAAAGAACCCAGATCATTTGCCGATGGCGGTGCCTTTCTTGCGATCGGTTGCAGATGATGGTGGGGTCGGGGTTCTTCAGAAACCTGATCTTCAGAAACGCGAGAGAGAGAAGCCGACAGCGGAGATAGAGAGAGAGAGAGGGACGACAGCAGAGATAGAGAGAGAGATAGACGACGGAGTCGGCTGGAACACGCGGCGGCGTTCGAGGAGGTGGGGCGATGGAGACTCGGTGAGGACGATGCCATGGAGCGCTGGGGCGACCCTTGCGGTGACAATGGAGCTGGCTACGGCGATGGGGAGAGGGAAACGATGAAGACATCAGAACCAAGGTGACCGAGAGATGGTTATGACAGTTGGGGTGTTTTCTTTCATCTTCTTCTCTGATTGGTGTGATAGGGAAAATTGGGGGTTTTTAAGATGTGGCTTAATAGCATGGTGGTTTGGGTTCTGTGTGGTGCGTGAAGTTGGGGTTTTTGTTCTTCCTTTCATCTTTTCCTTCTGGTTATGGTGATTGGGGAATGGCTGTGGCGATTGAAAGGGAGAAGAGGTGGTGTCTTCAGGTTGGAATTGTTTCAATGGTGAAGTGGGAGGTTCTGTTTTGAGTGTTGAAATGGGAGGTTCTAGTTTGGTGTGGTTGAGGAAATGGTTATTTGGAGATGGATTCATGAGGTGAAGAATAGTGGTTAGTCATGGCTATGGAAAGAATGATCAAATGGTGTTGGTATGAAGAGAAGCTTGGTTTGTGTTATTTGGTTCTTGTTGAGGAAGAAGGACATGATGAAAGTTTAACCAAGCTTTGTAAGAGTAAGGAGCAGAAATTACAAAGGGATAAAAAGCATCTTCAACATGATTGTGCTTGTTCATTTCATACATCTTCATGTAAATTGGATTGAATCTTGTTAAACATAATTATTTTGATTTAGAGCATGTGGTTTCAAAAAAAAGTTGAGATAATTTTTATTTGTGGGATTTTCTGAGTTTTGAATGAAGATGATGAATTGATGATGAAGATTGTTGAAGATGATGAAAACTCTATGAATTTTCTGGGTTTTTAATTTTTTTTACCCAGAAAACGTTAGTTTCTCACGGAAGTGTAACGGAAAACCAATTTTGCAACCGGGTGTAAACTTCAGGGATGATTTTTGCTAATTTTGAAGTTTGGGGACGATTTTCGCAAGAAGGCTAAAGTTGGGGGACCAAAAGTGCAATTAAGCCTTTTTTTAATCATTGAGTATAATCTTATAAAAAATTTATTTCAAAATAGAAGGAATGAAAAAATTAGTTATTTTCTATGTTAAAATAAAACCGGTCGTTCTCTCCATATGGTTCCGCTAAGTTTAACTTGCGCCGTCATATAGAAGGTTTCCATATAATCATTGTATTGGTATAAGAGTCTATCGTTGTACTTGTCCAATCATTATTTACGTATGTCGGTTGCAGACTTTCGAGTTACTGCTTTTGTCCTATTTTGTTGTTCTGCACTTTTGTTTCCAAGTCGGAGACATGGAAAATCATGAAATTCACGGTGGAGGAAAATATATGTCTGGTTTTGGTAGAAAGTGCATCAAACATGTCGAATTTAGACATACACAATGCCCATCATCTCTTTTTTTGAAGGAAAATATATTTATTGAATGATGAATGAGTCGAGATACAAGTCCTTTCGGTAAAGGATCATAACACCATACTGAATAATAGGAAATTAATTAGCGACAGATGTTGAGGAGGAGATTTTCCGTCTCAAAATAGTTAGCGTTAGAATATTGTTTGTGATAGAAATCTTCCATCTCCACATTCTGTCACTAATTCCTTTTATTTTTTGTGACGGATCTATATTCTTCACTAACAAAGAAAGTAAAAAAAAAAGTGTAACTACTAGCAGTTGTGATTTCATAAAAAAAAAAAAAAGTATCGTGGCAAAGTGGTGATTTATACTAACTTGATAATTAAAAAAAAAATTGCACTACTTTAGTAAACATTTGTAAAAACTACATCATGCATGTAAAAAACAATCGCTGAAAACTAACCACATGAGGCTTTGAATTGGTACTTTATTTTTTTTAGTTTCATTTTTCAAATTTTAAGCTTTGCGCTCTTGGAGTCAAGGGGCTTCAAGGTTGCTCAAATTTCATGTTCCACCATGTTTTTGTATCTTGAAAGCATGCTCCATCATATTCAATGAATAGCTTGTTGAGAAAAAATAACCAAATGCCCTAATAAAATACTCATATCAGATTATCAGGGAATGAATTGGAATCAACAGACATACCTGACTCCATTGGATATGTGATGATGAACTGGTTGTGGGTTATGATCTTACACAGACTAATCTCTTCCTCAATGGGTTCTCTCTCTACTGATGGGAATGGAGGAGATGAGTGACTTTTCAGATTAGCCTTGGGGACCAAACCCTATGATCTTTATATAGAAATCTAATTAGAGCCCCACTAACCCTAATTAGGTTTACTATTGGGGTGTTACACATTGCAAAGCCCATACCGCATATGATGTAAATTGGCTTAAGTGTAAATATTTTTATTTTAAAATACTTATTATTAGCTTAAGTGTAAATATCTTAATTTGTAAACCCACATATTAGGTTATTTAAAAATAACCCAACAATCTCCCACTTGGGTTACAAATTAATTCCAATGACAATTACACTTGACAACCTTAGGTGCGCACCAAACTTGCTAATAAAAAAAAAACATCATCTTTAATCAATCTGGTCCATCTCCTATACCAATATGACACCAAAGCGACCTTCGTTACATTTATCGTTACTAGATCCATCAATGATCACCATATCAAATATATTCAATGACATAGATAAGGTATGGATGTGTAACTGGAAATTACATGCAATGTGATCTTAATCATGCCTATTTCCAATTGGTCATTTATTCTTGAGTGAGATCAAATCTTAGTCTTTCAAACTTGATGTCAAACCACAATTGAAAGATTAAACATTCAGAGTAATACACATAATAAAACCATCAACTTAACTCTGCAGAAAACTGATCATACATAAAGTAATACAATAGTGTCAATGAATACTATCAATCATAGAAACAAACTCCCACTAAAACTGTATATTATCAATTATGACAACACCCATATGAGCAGTATACTCCTGAAAGACCTTGGGTGTCATACCTTTAGTAAGTGGGTCTGCTAGCATTGAGTTTGTTCCAATATGCTTAATAGACACTATTTTACTCTGAATTCTTTCATTAACAACTAGAAACTCAATGTCTATGTGTTTAGACTTTGAAGAGCTTCTATTGTTATTCGAATACATGACTGCGAATAAATTGTCACAATAAATCTTTAGTGGTCTTTCAACTTCATAAGAAAACACATACACACACAGCCTAGTGACAATATTTCGCAGCCATATCACATAATGGTTGCCTCATAACAAGCTATGCATTATACCGCCATAATGAAGAGAGCTACAAGTGTTAACTCAACATTTTTCCAAGATATAGCTTCTCCATATAGCATGTAAACACAACCAGAAGTGGATTATTTATTCCTTGGCAACCCGTAAGATCAGAGTTAGAATACCTAATGATCTCCAAATTTTCTAACTTCTGATATGCTCATGTAATCTTTTGTCTTTTGTAAGTACCTCATAATCTGTCTGGCTGCGTTTCAATGATCCAAACCGAGGTCACTTAGGTATCTGCCAAACATGCCTACTATGCACGCAGAATCTGAATGTGTACATACTTGAGCATACATGAGACTCCCAACAGCGGAAGCATAAGAAAACTTTTGCATCTTTCTTATCTCAAATTCATTTTTGGGGCATTTGATTGAGACTAAACTTGTCTCCTTTAGCAACAGGAGTGTCTCCTTATGTGCAATCTTTCACGTTGAATCTAGCAGTACCTTTTGATATAACTTGTTTGTGATAACCAAGAGCACCCCGAGATTCATCTCAGTGTATGTTAATTTCCAATACAAAAGAGGTGTTACCAAAAACTTTAATTTCAAAAACTTTATTAGAAAACCTCTTGGTTATGTGCAACAAGTTTATATCTCTACTAGTAAGTCATCAACATAGAGCCTTAGGAATCATAAAATCACTCCCACTGAACTTGTATAACACAATCATCAACTACATTGAACTCAAAACCTAAAGAGACAATGATTTGATAAAACTTGTGATACCATTGATGGGAAACCCTTAGTAATAAGATACACTATATATCTTTGAGGTTGTTGAGTTTGCTCTTTTGGAGGAACTTCTTTATCTCCACCCCCAAACAAAACATCATGTTTCCCATCTCAAAAGAAAAAGGACTTGTTTGCAAGGTTTCATTGGATGAAACAATTGTTTTTTCAGCATATATAATTTATCAATTAAGGAACCGGTCGCTACTAAAGTAGAATTAAGAGAAAATTAAATTTAACACTTCCAAAAAAAAAGGAATAACCACACTTGTCCAATGCATAAATAGAAACCAAATTATGTCTAAATGACGGGAAAAGAAAAAAAAACATAAGTCTTTCTCAATTCAATAAAACGACCAGGTTCAAAATAAGCTAAATATGCTAAATGCTTATACCGCAACTGCTTTGCCATCGCCCACATAGATGAATCTTTCAGCATCACTCGGCGGTCGGCTCCAAATGCAACCCTGCATAGAAACACTTGTGAGTAGCAGTACCAAAATCTACCCACCAAGTATTACTAGGTATAGAAGTCAAATTAACTTCATAAATAAACAAAGGTGAAAAATCCACCTTTCTTAACACGCCATGTGACGTACTTGGGACATTCCTTCTTCATATGCCCAGATTTCTGGCAAAAGAAGCATGTAACCACATTCTCCTTGTCCTTTTGTTTCTTGGGCTGCGAAGGTCCCGCTGCAGTATCCTTATCCTCAGTCCTTTTCCGCTTGAGACTATTTGAGGTAGTTGCAACATGAGCACTTTCTGTCATTTCACGCTTCAACCTATCATCTTCTTGCACACAATGTGAAATGAGCTCATTAAGAGTCCATTTATCCTTTTGAGTATTATAGCTAACTATAAACTGCCCATAGTGTGCGGGAAGAGATATAAGTACCAAATGCACAAGCAGATCATCAGACAGACCAAGCTCTTAAGTTTTGAAGCGATGTTAGACATCTCCATAATGTACTCCCTTATGTTTCCTTTTCCTTTGTACCTCATCTGGACAAGGTTAGCTAAAAGCTTGCTTGTCTCAGCCTTTTCGTTCTTTTCAAAATGTTTTTCAATTTCACCAAGGAAACCTTTTGCAGATACCTCATCAGATATACCGCCCCTGAATGCTTCTGGAACGCTGCGCTTTAGCATTAATAAACTTATACGATTAGAACGATCCCACTTCTCAAAGTTTGCCTTTTCATCAGCAGAACTTTTCTCCGTAAGAGAAGCAGGTTGTTCTTTCCTTATTGCATGGTCTAAATCCATGCAGCCGAGAACCAACAAAATGTTCTCTTTCCAGCTCTTAAAGTTTGTGCCGTTAAGCACAGGAAGTCCATTAATGTTGGTAGTGATATTAGCAGCAGAATTATTAACTGACAAATTTAAAACAAACAGATTACATAAGATCACTGAATAGAAATTCATGTCATAAAATATAAATTATTAAATACAATATAATAATCATGTAAGACATAAATTTCAATTAATTGTAGAGTGGTGACCCCATTTAAACAAGATACCTAGAACAACATTGATATTTAAGTCTTTGGATTGATAATCAATTTGCAAGTGGTACTCTCCTTGCAAAAATCAAATGCTGACAATAAATCCTGTCAAACGACAACCTTCCTTTAGGTCAGTGTGTCGTTCACATGGAAACTTTATAATTATCACACATCATTCCCGCATGTGTATTTGTTCTTTGGCCAATCAATGACCTTCCTTTTGGCCGATCATGGATCGCATAAACAAGAAACACACACATTCTTCTATCTCAAAATAAATAAAATCATTACAAAAGAGGTTACTTTTGCAACATTTTGTAGCAATTAATTTATTTAAAAATAGAGGACAATAGAATTAAGAATTCTATCACGGTAAAGGACCACACTCATAAATTCTTAAAAAATATAAATTGAATCAATTAACTATTTCAAAAGTATCAATTTTAGACTATCCCATACATATATAAAAGGAACGCATAATTATCATGAAACATGGAACTTTTGTAAAGGTAATAATTCCAGAACATAAACCTCTAGAAAATATCAATAAATCCAATAATTATGACACTAAATTCAAATCCTTATTCTGTTGAGAAAGTTACAAATCCTTATATGATATAACCCGAATTCTATTATCCATACACCTCAAAAATATTGGTTCCATATATATAATCTCTGTGATTGCATATTATTTCTGGAATGCAAACATAAATCTTTAAAGATCCAAGAATATAATAATATTCATCAAGTGCTGAAAGAATTTTGCCAGATTCCAATTAATTTGGATCTTTCCTCAAGTATGTATATGAAACACAAATCAACACTTACTGTATATGTATACAGTCCAACAGAAACAAGAAACATTGAATTCAAAATTCGCATATAGCTGGGATTATCAAAATTCAAACATACTACTTTTCATGGCAGTTTTTTTAATCCTTAGTAGTAGCCTTGGCCCGAGAACAACACCAACAATTTTTTTTTTTTTTTTCTAATGAAGGATGTAAACAAAAACTTGCCAAACGGTAAATCAACCCGGATAATAGCAGGAACGTGTGTGAGGGACATAAAAAATAGCCATACGCAGCCGCAAAAATCACTTAACATAGCATGCGTTTTTCGTCACCTCATCAAACATAAATCCTAATAATCTAACAAAGAGCATGACTCTGATACCACTTGTTGAGAAAAAATAACCAAATGCCCTAATAAAATACTCATGTCAGATTATCAGGGAATGAATTGGAATCAACAGACATACCTGACTCCATTGGATATGTGATGATGAACTGGTTGTGGGTTATGATCTTCCACAGACTAATCTCTTCCTCAATGGGTTCTCTCTCTACTGATGAGAATGGCGGAGATGAGTGGCTTTTCAGATTAGCCTTGGGGCCCAAACTCTATGATTTTTATATATAAATCTAATTAGAGCCCCATTAACCCTAATTAGGTTTACTATTGGGGTGTTACACATTGCGAAGCCCATACCGCATATGATGTAAATTGGGCTTCTTAATTAGATCACCCTATCAACCCAATACTTATTATTAGCTTAAGTGTAAATATCTTAATTTGTAAATCCACATATTAGGTTATTTAAAAAATAACCCAACATAGCTAATGTGCTCTCTTTCACTTCATTTATAAATAAAATGATATTCCCCATAAATCCTTATTTTTATTTTAGAAATTATGATTATCTTTCTCAAAAGTAATTTCATAATATGCATGTTTTTTGAAATCATAATATGCATGTTTAAAGTAACAATGAACATATTTTTTCTAAGGGGTTGTCTAAAGGCTTAATTACACTTCTGGTCCCGTCTATCATGGTTGTGTGATTTGACTCCCTCATGTTTAAAACGAGCGATTTTGATCCCTCAAGTTCTAATTTGTGAAAATTGTGTCCCTCCGTTAAATAACCGTCCAAATTTGGACGGAAGTTGCTCAGCTGGCATTCATTAATGGCGTGGCTATGCTAAGGACGCCACCTGGGTGCCACTTCAGTATATAAAAAATTAAAAATTAAAAAATTAAAAAATGAAATTAAAGATCTATCACGTTCTTCCTCAGCTTCTCCATACCTCTCATCTGTTCTTCATTTTTCAGAAGACACTAACATTTTTCAGAAGACCCAATCTCCATCATCAAACCCAAAACCCTCATCAAACCCAGAAAAAAAAAATCCAAAACTCAGAAATCCAAAATGAGACAAACTAGATTTACATCAATGTGAATTTCACTCTGCAAAATAGAAAAGAAAAAAACTAGTTGCTGGGTTTGATGATTAACAGACTCATGTTGGGATTTTGTTGTTTGATTTGGGTCGGATTCGAATGTGGGGGGTGTGGGTTTGTCACCGATGGGGCAAACCCAAATAGATCCATATCGATCCTTAAACCAAAGGCAAATCCTGGCTCTCTCCATCTCGTTTTTCGATCGCTCTCTCCCTCTTCCTTTCTTCTCTGTTTTTTGCTTTTCTCTCAAATCGTTCTCTCTTTCTCTTTGAGCGGCTGCCAATTTGTTCAGGGAAGAAAACAATTACAATTTTTGGGTGAAAAGCAGATCTGGGTCAAATAATTGGCCATTTGCATCCTTTCACCCGTGCTCTAGATAAATTGGGGTTAAAAATTGATTTTTTTTTTTCCAGTCAGATGAATGAAGATTGATTTTATTTAGTGTGATGAATGAAGAATATATCAAATGTGTGTCTAGAAAGTTGAGATTTCCATGATATGAAAAGCAATGGTTCAATGTATTCCTTTACTCGTTCCTTTCTGGATTTGTGTTTTTTTGTTCGTTTTTGGATTTGTTTTTTTTTGTTGATGTTGTAGATTGCTTGGAGATGGAGATGAAGATGGAGGAAGATTAGAGATTAATAATTTGATTAGGATTAAAATTAAATAAGTTAAGATTTTTAAATTTGGATGGTGGTGTAATTAGCAGATACACGTCATGGTGGTGTAAGTAATAGTGCCAGGTGGCAACTTCCGTCCAAATTTGGACGACTATTTAACTGAGGGACACAATTTTCACAAATTAGAACTTAAGGGATCAAAATCGCTCGTTTTAAACATGAGTGAGTCAAATCACACAATCATGATAGATCAGGGATCAAAAGTGCAATTAAGCCTTGTCTAAATGACCCATGATAAAATTTGGGTTAAATAACCCATCATCCAATCACATTGGAGATAAATGAGTTGGAAATAAATTAATAAATAAAATATGGAAATTCCAACTCACTTATCTCCAATGTGATTGGATGGTGGCTTATTTAACCCAAACTTTATCATGGGTTATTTAGACAACCCTTTTTCTAAACCTAAATATTTATGATTAAAAACTCCCTTTTCTTTCGTTGAAAAATACCAAAAGCAGTTTGACAAGATAGAATGCACCTTAATTCACTTATTTAGTGTCTAGAGTAAATTGAAGTAAATCTCATATCCATGTCTTTTTTTTTTAAAAGAGGTTGGCTTTGTTATAGGCAAAATCCAACTATAAGGAGCATAACGGGTGTCAGAACCCATTACAAAGTATAAATCAAGCACTAACCAAGTCAAGACTCAAGAGGTTAGATAACAGACCTATTCAATTCAGAACGTGTAACTGCCTACACTTTCTAATCCAAGAGATAGTCATTCCCTATTAAATTCCCATCCCCTGCAATAGCTTATGCCCAGTTTGAAAAACAACAGATAAATAGCTTCAAAGCCAGTCCCATGGTGATAAATATATAGCTTCAAATTAACAACCCTTTAGTCCCCGAGGATAGCTCATGTGGCAAGAGCTGGGGACATATGGGCTGGGAATGGAAAAGTCCAAGGTTCAATTCTTAGATAATGTAATTTAACTTTTCGATGTACCAAAAAAAAATTGACAACCCTTTTATTTAAGTTTCCCCTCGTTTGAATTCGATTTAGCAGTACTCGCCAAGCTAGGGAAAGCACATTTGGCATTGTTTTAATCTTCCACAGCTTTGCAAACATTTGATCCGCTGACCCACTAATGGAGCTACATCTGACACTTTGCCTGAATTATGAAGCTTACATTTTCTTGTAACCTATCTTCTCGGATCAAGAGTTAGGTCAATATTGAGAAATAAATTAATATTTTTGGTGATATAAATTACTATCGCAATTTGAATTGGATATGGTGAAAATCAAAGTTCTCCCATCAGGCATTGAAAAACTACTTTCAACCACATCCAGTTCCAATTATGCGATAGTAATTTATAGGTCGAACAAGTACTATCTACCACCGCGACCAGCACCTATCAAACATTGAAAAATATACAAATTATAATACAAAATCACTGAAAAGGATCATGCCCACATTGCTAGTGAAGACATCGATCCAGCTCCAAGGAAAAGCAAACAGTATGAAACTATCTGCAGCCTAAAGTCACAACGCATTCTCTTGCTAAGAAAATCCGCAGCTATTAAATCCACCAGAGCCATGTACACTAAGATCCCAGCTGAGAACGCGTCCAAGATGCCTTCTGTGATGAGTGCTCCAGGACTATGAGGGTTAAAATTAGAGGAAATAGCGGTTCCAATGGCAACACCCAATGGCGTTGTGAGTCCAAAAAAACAAGCCATTATGGTTGCTGATAATGTCTTGAATTGGGCTTCGGAGATGCACCCACCGAGTGCAAAACCTTCAAAGAATTGGTGGAAGGATAGTGCTGCAATTAGGGGCCTCATGGTACATGGGCTTTGAGAAACACCTAGGGATAGCCCAATTATTATGGAGTGTGATACAATCCCAAGTTCCAAAACCTGCATTTTAAGTCGACCAAAAAAAAAAGAAGTTGGACATCAGATTATTTCAAAAAAATTTAAAGAATGAAAAATGTTAATATAACACTCTTTTAAAGACACTCTTCAACTTTAGGGATGATAATGGGGCAGAATAGGTGCGGATAGTACTTCCCCGTACCTATCACGGTTAGCGAGAATTCATGCGGATAGCGGGTATCCTTGGATATTCTTGTGAATAATAACTATTGAAAATTTCATTATATTGATTTCACTCACTAAAATTGTTTTTTAATGATAAAATATAATATATTCCATCTTGAAAGGATAGGAAAATTATGATATAGTCTCTCTAATCCTTAATATAAGAATCAAACATCTACTTCACGTCCCTTAAGAAATCTAATTAATTTAGTTAATTGTATTAAAATTGTTCTCAAATTTTGTAAACTTTCCAAAATTACTTATGTCAACTTTTTAATTTCTATGCATTAAATAAGGGTATTCATGTCAAAACATAACTAATGCACCATAAACTGTGAGTTTGATATTCAAATCCAAGAAAAAATAACCATAAACAAAAAAGAAATCGGGCGATTCATCAGTAGGTTCCTTGCGTAAAAGAACGCAATCATCCTCGCCACAGGGAAGAACATTTAACAGGTGATCTTCGTTATTAGAGGTGGCGGGATTTATCTTTGTAAACCCTTGAGAAGATATTCGAAGCGAACTGATGCTTCCAAGGCTACCCCAGATGGAGCGCCAAAGACACTTATCTTCAACCAAATGCACGTTGGAACGCCATTCGGGTGAAGACAAATCTCCATTAGAGGAGAGAATAGAATCAACGGAGCCGGCGGGACCGGAATCCTCGTGAGTGGAGGGCGAGGATTGTATTACGATAACGGTGGGGGCAGAAACTTCCCCCTCCGTAGAAGGGGAAGTGAGCTCTAAGGAGGAAATGCTAAAATTTTGTGTCGACATGCTGGGTAATTTCATAAAAATAAAAAAGAAGATGAACAGGTCCAAACACAAAGAAAGAAGAAGACACAGTGTCAAGAAAAGAGAAAGGGGAAGGACTCACCGGAGGAAGAAGCGGAGGATTGAGTAAAGATAACGTCGGCGATGGGGGAGCACCGCGCAATGACGACGGCCGGAGTGAGCAAGGTTCACCAGAGAACAAAGAAGAGAGTGAAAGCTACGATGAAAAGTTTTTTTTTTCAGAGTAAAGGTTTTCAGAAAAGTGAAAAGTGAAAGGTGAAAAGGGTATTTATAGAAGAAAAAGGAAGAGAGAGAATGAGTGGGAAAGACTGCGAAGGGTCGTGGGATCGTGGGATCGTGGGATCGTGGGATTTGAAATTTGAAAAGGTATGAAACGAAAAGACATAACTCATCGAGACGCACAACTGCATTTATGGCAAATGATAACAAAATCCCGGAAAAGAAGGATACGTGCGTCAGTTGAAAAGACGTGATTGACAGGTGTGATAACGGCGATGTATCGACAAAGATAAAAAATGGCGACATATAAAGGAACATGAAAAGGCGAGAAAGCGACGACAGGCCCATGACTACAAAGGATGGCGATATACTGTAAAGACGTCTCGGCTCAAAGAACCTAAGTCTCATGTCACCTACACAAATGAAAGAACGGCGACACAATTATCAGAAGAACGAGGTAAATGACAAAGGCAGGCGACGAAGCAACGTATAAAGACATTTCGACTCAACTTACTTAAGCCTCATGTCTTCGGGGCATGTGGACGGGGCGGGACATAAGTATCCCTTATTCCCGCCCAAATCGAGCATTTAGATGAACGAAAGCAGCCATGGCGGGGTTTGTGGAACAACGTCGAAGCCCGCCCTTCTTTTGGATGGGTCCACGCGCCAGCTGGAAGAATTCCTTTAGTTTTGTCTTATATGTATAGAGGCTTGGGCCCCGATTGTCAGGCCCAAGTACAGAGAAAGTCCACGTTATGACCATTCCCTCTATAAAAGGAGAGGTCAACCCCTTGTAAAAAGCACCTTTCGAACATTTAATGAGAATATTCCTTTTGTGATATTTTTAGTACTCTGCTAGGGTTTACTTTCTGTCAGTTTCCGACGTCAGATCTCCCTAGTACGGAACAGTTCTTATATAAAAGACTAAGTTATACCCCCAGTTTGGTTCTTATATTAAAGACCAGAGGGAGTGCTCGCTATAATTAATATAAAGCAAATGTAATGAATATGCTGGTATCTGCGGGGCGGGTATACATTGTGATCTCCATGACCACCCGTGAGTACTCATTATCTACCCTTTGCGGGTATCCGTGGATACAAGAACTTTGTCATCCTTGTTCATCATGAGAAAACATGAATGCAAATGAAGAAATAGATAAACACAAAATTTCAACATTAGAAGTTTTAGACATGAGAAGATCACCGTCAAAAAATCTTCAAATACACTACCTTTAAATCCCTCGCTCACCCTTCTCTGTTCTTCCAAACGAGGATAGCAACCCCTCTCTCCTCAATCTCTTTTAACCCTTTCTATTCACGTGATTGATTTATTTTATAAAAAGTCAGCATATTTTTCAAATTGTTGGTCAATTTGTTGAATTTTTGAAGATTAAAACTTTTTTCCGTACTTGAAGGGTGCGCATGCTCAAAATTGTCACCAAATAGTTAAATACTATATAAGGTGTGCATTTAGGTAAACAATTTAATTAAACGCTTATGGCATAAACGTTTATCGCATAGGCGCTTAATCATAAGTTAATTTAAAAAACTTTTTTAAATAAGTTTAAAATAGATTATTGAAAAGTATAAGGTCTTTTTTATATGCTACTCTTAAGAGCTTATTAAAATAAGGTTAAAAAGTCATAGGATGTTTACATATGTCATCTCAAACCCTTAAATATGAGTTTATACTTTATATTATAAAATAAATTTAAATAGACTCTTTCAAACAGATCGTTAGTGTCTCAGGCCAACTAAATATATGACTTAAATAATTCTGACTAAATATATGACAATCAACATTTTTTTTAGAGTTAGGCATGGTCTGAATTATTAAAATAAAAGCAAGTTTAAGAATTGTTTAAGAATGATAATCAGTACGGAGTTAGAAAGTGTGTATGTGAAATGAAATTGATTCTATTTGACAACCCAACTTTCCCGTAGATCACTGATCACGGCTAGCCATCAGATTTTCCAAAAATTAAACTAAAATTTGTTGGGTGGAGGCATGAAGCATATCTACTTTGTGACCAAACAACAATGGACTAAAAATGATACTTGCACGTAATGAACGATGGATGATTGATAGTCAATCAGGAAAAAACCACATTAAAATATCATATAATTGAACGACGGCAACAAAAACAACTTGAATTATATTTTTCTAAAAAAGTACATGCAATTAGTAAAACTCAATAAAAAAACTGAAGCAAAGCACGCGTAGTGTCCTGAGTGTCATCTACGTTAAGCACTTTGAACTATTTGTTGTTTTTCTATTTGGTGGCATTCCAAAGTCAAAACCCATTTGACAATGGGAGCTACATCAGAGGTGCCTGCATTCAAGTGCATTTGGAAGGCTTGTGCCCCATCAAATGCAGTGCCTCTTACTATTATAAACTAACCAAAAGTCTCAACATGTAATACAAAATGAAGGGAATATTTAGTCAAAATTTAAAAAAATGAGTGTGTCGAACTTGAGTTTGAGTTTTTTTTAATTAAAAAGATAAATTTCACCATCCACGGATTGACCCTTGGACCTCCGCCACTCCAACTCATATCTCTCCTAACTCTTACACTTGAGCTACCACTCGACAGTAAAAATTTGAGTTTAGTTGAAAGTAGTTTAGTGTAACATAATATATCATAAAAACTGAATTTGCTTAATATTAAAAGAGGGATGTTTCATGTTTGTTACTTGTGCACTGAAAAAAAAAAAGGGAGTAAGTTACCTGTGAAACGACGACGTGGCGGACGCTAGAATCCACGTCATCACCACCTCCGAACGAGTGAGAGTGAACGTGGCCCCCACTGTGCGTTTCCTTTTCGCCACCGTGGCACAAATGGGAATGTCCATGGTGCGCCGCGTGAGCATGCACCCCCACAACGTGCATTCCCTCTTCCCTAACCACCTCCACAATCCCCTCCTCCTCCTCCTCCTCAGCGTCACCGCCACCGTCAACCACCCTCCCCCGCCCCTCACCACCACCACCCTGCCGCCGCTCATAATACTGAGTCGCCACAAAATCAACCAACAGAGTAAGCAACGCCGCCAGCATCGCGAAGAATCCCGTAAACGGAAACCGCGTCCACGTGTACCGCCGTAGACAAGGGTGGTTCAGCGCCTCCCACGAGTCCGTCAACATGTGAACGAACCCCGTCGCGAGAATCACCCCCGCCGCAAACGCCTTCGCCGCCGCAACAACCTCCCCGTCACGGCGCAGAAGCCGCCGGTGCTTCCCGACCAACGGAATCAAAATTCCCGCGAATCCCGCCACCAGAATCGCCGCCATGGCCACGAATTTCAGCGCCAAAGCCGTTGACTCGTCACGACACGCATCTGATTCGCTTCCTTCGCAGCTAGGGTTCGTCGTGAAATCATGTACAGATTCCAAAATTGATTCTATCAAAAATCAAAATCCAATATGAACAAAATCAATTATTTGAATAAAAATTGAAGATTAATTACAATAAAATTTACATTTTTTAATTTAATTTTGAGGGAGTGGAATGAAAGTAATAATCAAGTAAACAACATGAGCAGTAACATTTGAAATTCGTTCGACTTAGGCAATTTGATCGAACTGTGTGAATAAAGCTTTCGTGTATTTCTTTCTCATCACGATATGTATTCGTGTTGTTGTTCTAACCGTCAAAATCTTGATGAAATGAAATGAATGAAGCAAGTACCTGAAAAGAGACGAGATTTTGCGACGGCATGGTCGAGGCGTTGCAATAGCCAGAGATCCTGAAAGTGAAGAATAAGGTAATGATGTAGTAACGGATTAGAAACTGTTATAAGAAGTTAAAATTGAAAATGAAGAGAGGGAGGGACAAGAAGACAAGAAACCTCGAATAGAAACATGGGAAGATTTTAGATTGTGGAGTCAAAGGGATGCGTGTGTTTAAGGTTAATGGTATATATGCGGGGAACATGAATTTGAGGAAAAAGCACAAAAGCATGGGTATGTGGTGAAATGAAGTTGGAAGTGGTGAAGTGCTGGAGAATAATATAAAGAGTTTGAAGGGAAGGAAAAAAAGAAGAAGAGGAATAAAGTGTCGTCATAAGAGAGGTTATAAGAAAAAGAGGACAGAGAAGTGAGAGGAAGCGGTGGAGTGATGGATAGTACATTGCACATTTTGCAGTGAACAAGAGCATTGAATGTCGTCATTATTTCGCCACCCAGTATTTGTTTACTTATCAATCCTAATAATATAGTACTCGGGTTGAATATCTTTGTAGTCCTTACAAAATACTGAATAGTGAAGTATTACTATTACGGTATTACCTTAACAAAATTATTAGGAACGAATATGTCTCTTTTTAGTAGAGGTGTCAAGTACTCACAACAATAATTAGCCTCTTTGTCATGCGTGTTCACACTATGCTTTATTTGGCAGAGAAAAAAAAGATAGAGAAGATAGAAGATGAGTAAGTAAGGTTCATATAAGTTCTCTTTCTAGAGAAGAAATGTAATGATGACAAAACAATAAAGCTTCAATTAAAGAGAAGATCGTCATGAAGAATGACAAGGATGAATGCAAAGTAAGAATTGTCAAACCTCAAAGAGAAAATTCAACTGAAGCACGCAAAGCCAAGTGTCATATCCATTTAGGAGACGACTTTAAGACTGAAACGTCACACATTTTTCCGTTCGACGTGCTTAATAATCCAAACACCGTTATTTTGTAATGACGGATTTCAAATCATTAAGGCTATGTTTGGCACGTTTAGCTGAAAAGCTAGTTGATAGTTGAAAAGCTAGCTGAAAGCTGAAAGCTGATAAGCTAGCTGAAAACTGATAGCTGAAAAGCTACGTAATTTGAACAAAAGTGTTTGGTAAAACTAGTTGTTGAACAAGCTGAAATTGTAAAATGACATAAAAAGACATACTTGTATAATTTTTTTATATTTAACATTACTTTATTTTCACATTAATATCTATATGATATTAATATTAAAATTATTATAAATATTTTAATTTCACTCAAATTATTTATCATCTTAAAAATATAATATTAATTTTTACTTATTTAATTTTCTATATTTTTATTAAATTAAATAGAATAAAACAAATAATTTGTAATTTGTAATATAAAATTATTTATTTTATTCTTAAGTAGTAATTATTTATGTGCGGGAACGATGTACATATGAGACAAGTGTGATAACTGATAAATAAATAAGTTTTTTTTTTGTACATCGGAAAATGAGTAGGTAAATAGGTTTAGTAAAAAATATATAAGACTAAAGGTGAAATTTTGATAAAATAATAAGGATACAAATGAGAATATATTTAATAAGCTATAAGCTATAAGCTTTAAGCTACCTGAGATAGTTTATAGCTTAAAGCTTTAAGCTACTGAAATAAGCTCATTCACCAAACATTTTTATAAAGCTTTTAAGCTAGTCAAATAAGTTTTAAGCTAGTCAAAAAAGTTTTAAGCTAGTCAAATAAGCTATAAGCTAGCTGAAATGACATGTCAAACATAGCCTAAGTCTATAAGGTGTGCTCTTTTCCCCAAACAATTTTTGCCTACACCTCTAGGTCTCATAAATGCCCAAGGAGCTCTTCAACTTTCAAACTCCTATTCCCAAAGAGAGCGTGCAATTTCTTGGCCTTTTGCAATTTATTTATAATGTTTATCGTTAATTTCTTCTTTTTTCTAAATCTTAAAAAATGGTCTATATGTGATTCATGAAATTTGAATCTCATTACTTGTGGACCATTTTGTTCTTAAGATATTCTTCCATCAACAATGACGCCATGTTAATTCTATAGAAGACCATTGGGCACATGTCACACTAATTCTATGCAAGGTTCAAAAAGCGTCTGAGATAAAAACACAACACAAACTTAGAAATAAACCAAGTCTTCCATAGTGTATCATGTGAAAATAATCAAATATACTAAAGACAATGTCAATTTCTTTTTTTTTTTTTGTCTTTCAAAAAAAAATTGGTCGAAGGAAAAGGTTTCATTCCATGTGGGCCGGGCCCAGAACAAAACAAGGTAGTCCCAAACAACCAGCTAATGTGGCATAGCTTAATGTGAAAATATACTAAAGACAATGTCAATTTCTTTTGACCAAAAGAGCCTACAAAAAAGCTACATTTCTATTAACTAAAAAAGTATCCCCCATCGTACAGCCCATGTGAAAGAGACAGAACTATATTACCAAAGGCTTTATTTTAGATTGACCCAAAAAAAAGGCTTTATTGCAGGAGAAAAACGATAGGGACTAGATCATCAAAGCAAATTGAGATATATTTGAGCACACTGCACACAAGAGTTAAAAGTTGAAATTAAAGTTATTGAGATGAAAAAGGCTTAATTCTCAAATTAGTCCCTGTCTTTGTTTCGCCGTCTGAACCAGGTCCCTGATCGAAAAAATTTGTGCAAAAAGTCCCTATGAATGAAAATCGTTTGGGGCAAGTCCTCGCCGGAGCCCGGAGCTCCGGCGAGTGATGAAGTGGCGTGATGACTAGATAAAAACTGATGACATGGCATTAAATAAAATTAAAAAAAAATTAATTAATTTACCATTTAATAACCTAAATTAACTTGATTTAATCCTCAATTAACCCACTTGATTTAATCATCAATTAACCCACTTAAACATATACCCCCAACCTTTTTCCTAATTACCCTCAATTCCCAATCCCAATCCCAATCCCAATTTCGTTCACCTGTTGAAATTAGGGTTCATCCCATGTTCTTCACATCTGAGTGTTTGATTTCATCTCTTCATCCCATCTTCTTCACATATTCGTTCGATCCTCTTCACTGAGTCACGTTCCTCTTCCCTGAGTCGCGTTTTTCTCTTCCCTGAGTCGAGGTTCTTCTCTTCGAGTTTCAGAATCAGTCGCGTTCGATCCTCTTCAAGTCGCGTTCTTCCAGTCGCCTTCTTCTCTGTCACGTTCGATCCTCTTCATGTCGTTCGTTCCTCTTCCCTGATAAGCGTTCCTCTCCTTTCAGATTTCTCCTTTCAGATTCCCTGAGTCGCGTTCCTCTCACAAACCATGAATTCTTCATCTGCTTCTTCATCTCGCACAAGGTCGAAGACAATCACTGCAGGTGGAAGTGCTAGATGTCAATGTGGTCTTCCTCTGATCATTTACACTGCTGGTACTCGACATAACTCGGATAGGAGATTTCTCAGATGCAGAAATTGGCAAGTAAGTGTATGGCCTTCCAAAATGAGTTTAAGCTTGTGTTTGTTGAAAAATCTGTAACTAAAATGTATTCTTGTGGCAGCTTCCACATAATTGTGGTTTCTTTTTTTGGATTGATGATCCATATGAGGGAAGAGATGCAGTTCAGGGAAGAGATGCAGTTGAAGGTCATGCAATGAGTTATAATTCTGAGATTGGGAATTCATACTCTGTTAATGTTAATGTTGTTTCTGATTTGAACAAAAAGATTAAGAAGCTCAAGATGAAGCTTGAAGTTGAAAGATTCCAGAAGAAGCTCTCATGTTTCTTTACTCTGGTTGCTGTGACAGTATCAATATGGTGTTTCTGTATGAGAAAGGGTTGAAAGAAGGATTTGAAAGAAGGCTGCATGTTGAAAGAAAGCCTTGAAAGAATTAGTTTAAGGCCTTAGTTTAATTATGTTTGGTTATCTATCTAGACTTGTCTGTTGTTAATGGCATTTTCAAGCCTTCATTTTGTCTGTTGTTAATGGCATGTCCAAGCCTTCATTTTGTCTGTTGTTAATGGCATGTGCAAGCCTTCATTTTGTTTGTTGTTAATGGCATGTTCAAGCCTTCATGTTCCATCTTGTGTACTATCAGAAAGTATTTTGTGTATGTTCCATGTACTGAATGTAATGAAAAGGAGTTGTTAATGGCATGTTCAAGGCTGTATGTTCCATCTTGTGTACTATCAGGAAGTATTTTGTGTATGTTCCCATGTACTAAAAATAGCTAAAAATATCCAACCAACATAGACAATTAAATAGATGAGTGTAAACCATCAATGCATAAGGAGGAGTTAAAGTACCCCAATTGTCATTGTTTACAGAAGGATAAAGATAGCTAAAAGCATTTAAAATGCATTTCAAATCCAGCAAGTTAGTGGCCAAAGTAAGTGGTCCACCAAAACCCATTAATATTACAAAACATTCGACCATCCTAGTGGCCATGTGGTCCACATTCAACTACTTAAGAAAGAAAAATAAAGAACCATGTGAACCATGTCAGATCTTGATTCCCTCACACAAAAAGCTATCCCTTCCCACTCTCAAAAAGTAATTCCCTTCATCCAAAGCAAGGTCAAGAAGATTCTCCCACAGTTTTGTCCAAGACAACGCTGCACTGTGTTGGTAAAGTGTCTTCAACAACTTGTTGATCTCCTGAAGCCATGGGAAAATCATTTCCTGTAACAGCTGCAGCCCCATCTACTGTCCTGGAAGTCCCAGATGCAGTCCCAACTTGGAGGATAGAAGCAGAAGTGCTTGCAGCTCCATGATTCCTTGTCACAGTATATCCTTGACTCCAATTTTGAACCTCAGATCTTGGAGCATCATGGACTTTTTCCTTTTGGAATTAAAGGTAGGCTTTTTCATACAAGATTCTAGGAAATTAAGATGAAAATAGATCCAAATAGATATGAGATCGAATAATACCCCTTTTCCAGAAGTAAGAGGTACTGGGGCAGGTGCAGTGAGATTATTGCTTGGCTCCCTGATAACAATACCAGGAAGAGAAGGAGCAGGAGCTTGAAATATGGGGATGATTTCAGGGTTGTTCTTACATTTGTTTTTATAGTGCCCATACTGCTTGCATCTACTGCATTTCTTAAAACCCTTTTTCTGCAAAACATATTAAACATTTTTTAAAGCTTTTTGACATCATCAAATAAGGCATATAAATACAACAAGAAAATCTTTGGTTTGTTACCTTTGTTTTCTTTTGATTCTCAGCAGGTCCATCATTCTGTCCATCCTCAGCTCCATCATTCCCAGCAGGTTGGTCTTCCTGAATAGGGTTCTTACAGGTCTTCTTATTGTGCCCGTATTGCTTGCACCTGCTGCACTTCCAAGCTGCACCCCCTCTCTTTAATTTACTTGGATTAAGATCATCACATGGGTCTCTTCTCCTCAATTTCTTGGGCCTACCAGCTCTTCTCTTATACAATGGTGGCATAATGCATACAGGATCATGTGGAGTAACAATCCACTGGTTAGGTCCAGGTAATGGTGTGACAAAATTCTCATATGTTGCTCTATAAGCAGCCCTCTGGTAGCACTCATGTACATAGGCCTTTGGATCATGGCCATGAAAAGAAATTGCAGCCACTGCATGTCTGCATGGAAAGCCATTCAACTGCCAGAAATTACAGCAACAAGTCCTATCCCTCAAGTTGATAACATGTCTCTCCAAAGTGATTAGATGGCGAACCTCAAACATTAGAACACCAACAGCCCTAGTGACCCAGTTCTTACTGTGGTCAACCTCATGTGATATCCTCTTCAATGACCTAGGCATGATTTGTCCAGGATGCTTGTTCAGCTTCTCCATCATTGCTGGGAACCTTCCCATGACATAGGTCCTAATCCACTCCATCATGGTTAGGATAGGTTTGTCTCTGGCCAATATAATTGCAGAATTGAAGGCTTCTGATAGGTTGTTCATAACCACATCACATCTAGAGAACCAACTAAAAGCATGTCTGCACCAGCTTGAAGTTGGCTTCTCCATCAACCAGTGGAAAGCAACTTCGTTATGCTCCTTTATTAGTTGCATTTTTTCTTTCCAAGCTGCTTCATATGTAGCCTTGGCAGCAGCCATCATTAGGTCCCTTAGAAGCACACCACCTCCAAATTTAGTTTTCATGTTTGCATAAAGATGCCTTACACATAGTCTATGTTCAACACCTTGCAGCATATCTTCTTTGAAGACCTCCATCAATCCCTGTAATCATTTTAATTACATTAGGATAGGTAGAGTTAATGACAAAAATGAGTTTACTTATGACAATAAGATCACAATTACCTTTTGTTGATTGGAGATAAATACCCATCTGCTTGATCTTGTGGGGTCTATGTCATCCATCAAAAGCTCCATAAACCATCTCCAACTATCTTTGGTTTCAGATTCAACAACAGCAAAGGCTAGAGGGAAATACTGCTCGTTTGCATCTCTACCAACTGCTGCCAACAGTATCCCTCCATGTTTAGTCTTGAGATGGCATCCATCCAAGCCTATGAATGGCCTGCATCCAGCTAGAAACCCTCTTTTACAGCCATCCAAGCACATATAATATCTGCTGAATCTAGGAAACAATGTGGTTCTGGGTGATTCAAAGCTCATCTTGCATGTGTTTCCTGCTGACCTTGCTCTCAATTCATTACTAAATCTCCACAAGAGGGTATACTGTAATTCAACAGCACCTTCAACCTCTTCAGTTGCCAACTGTTTGCCTTTCCATGCTCTGTATCTGGTTATACCAGTCCCAAGGTTAACTCTGAAGTCATCTACAATTTCATTGGTGCTGATTTTGTTGACTGTCCTGACTGTATTCAACAGCTTCTTCTTCACCCACTTTATATTTGCAGACTTATTATCAAACACTCTAGCACATGTGTGGTTATCAACTAGAGTTTTGATTCTGTAAGATTTCTTGTTACCAACCTTGCTACACAGAATGAGCCATGGACAATCATCACTTCTACACGCCACCCTGCACCTAATGCTATCATTTTTCAGGAATTTGTATTCTCTGTCATTCGTTACACAAACATCAGTTAGAGCTTCCTTGAACTGATCAAGGGATGCAAAGTCCATTCCAAGAATGAATTTGAAATCTGGGCCCAAACGCTCCTCCACAAACTTTGGGTATCTTCTCCTAGGAACATCTTCCATCTCAGAATCAGTTGCCACACTTTCCAAATCTTCACTCTCATACCCTCCATCAAAGTCAGGGTCATCCCCAAAAGCCATCCCCATACCATCAGCAGACCTACCATTAAGCATTTGTGTGATATGCTTATTCAACAAATCCTCTGCCTCTGCAAAAGCTGGGTTCGTTAATTCATCTTCTTGTTGAAGGTCTCTTTCTTCTTCACTATCCTCAAGTCTAATGCCTTGATTAGACACATCACTCTGATCATCATCTCCATCAATAACTTTTGGAATATTATTGTCGGATTCAACCAAGTTTTCAGGAACAACCTGGACTTCAGGCACATTTTCAGGAACAACCTGGACTTCAGGCACAATTTCATCAACAGCTGGAGCCATTGGAGCACTCAAATTTTCAGGCACATTTTCAGCAACCTGCAAAGATTCAGACACTGTAACATCAGGAGCAATCCCATTTTCAGGAACATTTTCATCAATTGGAAACTGAGAATGAAGAGTGACTTCACCATGCAAGTCCTCATCATCAGAAATAACAACTAGGCTTGGCTTGCCCAAGTTATTTGATTTCCTCACCACAGCTTGTAACCGGTGGGACCTTCTAACAGTTTTCATCTTTGTTGGTTGAGCCTTCTTCTTTCTAGCTTTCTCTTTTTCATTCACCACAGAAGGTACAATTGGTTCAAAATTTCTAACATGCATTGAGAGTGGCTCTTTTGACAGATTTTCAACAAACAAGACACCTTTCACCCTTTGAAGCAGCAATCGTAGCCATTTCCAGTGCATCAGAATCAGATTTGTAAGGCCTGAACACTTCTTTAGGAACATCCTCAGTAGTGTCAATGTATGACCACCACAAATTAAACTCCTTGTATCCCAGCTCTTTGATCATGTCAACAGTGTCAATGTATGACCATCTATCTTCATCTTGATCAGGAAAAACACTTCGACCACCACCAAAATAATGGCAGTAAGGGGAGGTTCCAAACCAACCACCATGGCGAACAATGAAGGTAAACACCATCCTGCAAATCCCCTAAATAGCAAGTGAACATTAATCCCTAAAATAGAAACCCAAAGAATCATTCCACAGCAATGCACTCGAAACCCACCCCAAAACCAGCCCCAAAACCCACCCCAAAACCAGACCCAAAACCCATCGAGCATGCAAACCCCAACCCATCCCTGAGTCGAGCATGAAAACCCCCCAAAACCCATCGACCATGAAAACCACAACGACAAAACCCATCTCAGAATAACCCCAAAACCCATCGAGAATGAAAAACCCCAAAACCCATCTCAGAATAAGCTTAATCGAAAGGAATAATCACCACAATAATCAACACAATGCTTAATCGAGAGTTGAGTTGTCTACTTACTTCACACTTTGCCAAATCGAACAGGAAAGAAATGTATATCCACTTTGCCAGAAGAACGAACGAACGCACAGGAAGGATTGGACTTAGGTTTCTCAGATGAACTTAGGTTCTCACATGAAAAGTTAAGAATGTAGATGAACTTAGGAAATGGAATTGGGATTGGGTTTAGGAATTGAGGGTAATAAGTGGGTAATTAGGAAAAGGTTTGGGGAAATATGCTTAAGTTTGTTAATTGAGGATTAAAACAAATTAGTTTATGTTTAATTTAATGTTAAAATAATTTTTTTTTAATGCCATGTCATCAGTTTTTATCTAGTCATCACGCCACTTCATCACTCGCCGGAGCTCCGGGCTCCGGCGAGGACTTGCCCCAAACGATTTTCATTCATAGGGACTTTTTGCACAAATTTTTCCGATCAGGGACCTGGTTCAGACGGCGAAACAAAGACAGGGACTAATTTGAGAATTAAGCCGATGAAAAATGTAGTTAATTCTTGTAGTACGTGTTTGATTTGCCTCAGACATAGTGTTCGAATCTTAAAATGAGAAAAAATTATATTGAAAAAACTAGTTCCATGAGATCGTGGATAATCTTGACTCAAATTAAATTGCCTAATATGCAGGATTCTTGTGGCGGATGAAAAAGTTATTGAGAGAAATGTAATAGCAACAAAAAGGCAGAAGAAGAAACAAAAAGTCCAAAGAATGAAGAAGAAAGAAAATGTTGAAAAATCGCTGGAGATCTTCAACACTTGCAATGTGTCCAACAAAAGTAGTGTCCCTCCCGCAGATAAATACAATTATTGCGCAATCCCTTTCAAACACGAAGGCTATCTTCAACCTTCATTTCCGTGTTAAAAAAAATATATGAAAACAGGCTTGAGAAAAATATATACAATATGCTAAACTAGAAAGCATACTTGAACATTACTACACAAGCCTTCAAAAAACAAGAGGACTTCAGTTTATAGCATACATAGCCTTCATCCTTGGAAACCTTTTATTTCTATATCTCCTAGAGCATTCATGAGATGGGAGCTAAAGTCCCATGCATTATGATCATTTTAATTGAATTGAAATTATCAATTAAAATATTGTGTTTATCCCTTTATTCATAAATATTTGAATAATTCACCTATTTAATATATATAAAAATAGAAATAGATGTAAAATTTTCACTTGAAGAAACTTAAGAGAATTCACAATTGAGAGGATCTGATACCAAGTTCCGAATTTACAAAACGATTATTTAATTATTATCATGTAAGGCTATATACAAAATAACCAATGGTTGGTTTGTTGTGGTGATGTTTGATTTCCTCAAAGTAGTCTTGCGTTTCCGTCATATGAATGAGCAAAAAATATTCATGGGGATATCTACTCTCACAATGTTGTGGGTGTTCTCGCCTCGAACATTGAAAAATAAATATCTTTTTTGAGTTTAAACCACATATAATTTCCACTAAAGCAGGAAAAAACGTTCGAGTTAGATAGGAACTCTTGTGAATAATTTAGGAAGTTGTAGAAATTAAATTATTATAGACTCATGATCAAAAATAAAAAAATATTATAGCCTTAACGTTATAAAATCACAGAAGATCGGCCTAACCACATCAAAAGATATGGTTTTCTAGTGGAAGGTTTGGGGCCACCGACGTCAGTTTGTCAGTGAAAAATACCACTCAACTAGGACCGCCACCGTCCGTTCACTAATTACAGGTAGTTTGGGTTCGGTTTTTGCCTAGTGGCGATTTTTCCAGATGGGTTCGCACGAGTTGTGGATCCATAAAATAATCAAAAAATAAAAGAAAAAGAAGATGAGAGAAATAAACTCATATCCAATTTTCTATTAACAAACGGCTTTCAAAGACAAATAAATGCTAACAAAGAAGCTAAAGACCATATCCAACATGCATGCCTCAAATCTCAACCCCAGAGGCAAATGCATAGTGTGGCGGAGCAAAGGGGTTCACCGGAACTTTTACGGTGCAACGAATAAGATGATGGTTGAATTAGATCTCAACTCAATTAAATTGATCATTAGTTTCACTTGAACTAGACCAAAAAAAAATCTAGCACTTCCCTTATGTCTAAGATGTAGAAATTCTTAATGAATCCATTTTCAGATCTGTATTCCTAACCCAACTGTCATTTGTTTGAGAAACAATATAATGCTATCGTTGGCTCAAAGAAAATTAAAATGGAGAAATGAATCATTGATAAAAACTCAAATTCATATATATATATATATTGAGAATATTAAAGCATAACTGTAAATGACTAACATGATTACAAGCAAAGAAGAAGATAATTGGTTTGATTTGGGGATTAAGAAATCTTTGGGGGAAGGGGATGCAACTAGATTTTGGCTGGAGGATTGGCTAGGTTCGGGACATTTGGAGGGAAGATTTCACAGACTGTATAATTTATCTCAAAACAAGTATGCTACTGTTAAGGAGGTGGGGGAGTGGCGTCAGGGTATTTGGGAGTGGAAATTTACATGGAGGAGGGGGTTGCGAGGTAGGGAGTTAGGGTGGCTTGATATACTGCTCAATACTATTAATATTGGTTGTCTGCGGGAAGGGAGGCCGGATAGGTGGTTGTGGGAACCAGGGGAGGAGGGAGTTTATTCGGTTAACTCAGCTTATTCTTTTTTGCAGAATAGCGATTCCGTGGATTCTGATATTGATTTCCAGTCAATTTGGAATGGATTTGCTCCATCAAGGTGAAAGCCTTTGTTTGGCGCATGTTGCTCAACCGGATCCCGACAAAGGTTGACTTGAGGAGGCGCAGTGCGATTCCTGCAGCTGCGAATTTGCTTTGCTCTCTGTGTAATATTGAAGAGGAGAGTTGTGATCACTTGTTCTGTACTTGTGCGCGATCTTTGGATGTTTGGCTTGCCGTTCATCGCTGGTTTGGATTTGTTACAGCTGTGCCTTCTTCGTCAAAGTCTCTCTTTAGCCAGTTTTCATTCTTGGCCAGAAACAAGAAACAGAGGCTTGCGGAGATGACGGTATGGATGGCTTCTTGCTGGTCCTTATGGCTTATGCGCAACAGTATTATTTTTTCAGATGGGGTTTGGGATGATGATTTTGTTTTGGACCTAATACAAGTCAGGTCCTGGTACTGGATAAAGGAGAAAGTGAGGGGGTTCTATTATTCATTGTTTGAATGGAAGACCAGCCCTTTAATTTGTCTTTCATCTGTGTGAAATTCGCTGGAGACATGGGTGGGTTGTTTATTAGCTTGGATTCATCTTTGGTACATGCTCTTGTTGCTGCCTACGAATTGGGTGTCTGTTGGCTCATGGGGTTGTTTGTGCTGCTATGGCAATGTGGGGTTGGGTAGTTGGTATCATGTAAGTTTGTACCTCAAAGTAGGGGGGCTTTTGCTTGTTGCAGTCTGATAGTACTGTTCTTTTTTCTTTTTCTTCATCTCTTTTCTTGTATTTGGGTTGAGCACCCCTTGTGCTTTTTTAAATACAATTCTTTGGCTTATCAAAAAAAAAAAAAACAAGCAAAGAAGAAGTGAATCCAGAAACTCCGGAGCAACCAAACGAGTGGTTTTGAGTCACTCTCTTCCCTTTTTCTCTCTTGTATCTCTTTTCAAAGTTGGTTAGTTTCGGAGTAGAAAGTCACATAATCAATCCTTGAGAGAACTTACAAAGTTTAGCTTCCGTAACACCCAATTTCACATTGCGCACCACCACCAATTAGGAATGACACCCGCGTAGGGCAGGGGCGGGAGTGCCTCCCCACTCCCCGTCCCCGCATCTTTTTAATATCCCCATCCCCACTCTCCATCCCGGTAGTGGGGTGAATTTTCTCCTCATCCTCAATCTCCATCTCCCCACGGGTCTCCACGGATCCCCATGATGACCATTAACACATCTTTAAAAATAAAATTAAACTAAATTAAATATTAAAAATACATAAATTTCTACCTGCACTACAAATAGTTAAATAGAGAAACCACAAATGAGAATGAAACATGTCAAATTCTATGAAAATATATAATGAAGTTCAAATAACATTGACTTTACTATTAACGGTATTATTGATTTTAACACATTGTATACAATGCAGGGATTCCGCGGGGCGGTAGGGTGATCCCCACCCCCATCTCAAACTTGTCTCGGGGTAATTTTTGTCTTCATCCTCATTCCCGCGGGGGAAAGTTTCACAAGTTAGGGGCCCAAACGGAGCACTTTCCGCAAGGATCCCCATATGCAGGTGGAAATTGTCATTCCTACCACCAATTCAAATATGTTGCATCAGAATTATTGCATTTCCAAAGCTTCATTTATCTCATATAAATAAAGGTAAATCTTTATACTCTTTAAAGTACTCTGTTTCAAAAAAAAAAAAAAGTTTAAAGTACTCTTTAAGCTAAAAACACTTTTCTTACATTAGAATACATTACCATTCCCATTCCTAAATTTTTCTATTGAAAATTTATTTCAATTAAAACTGTATCCTGCTCATTTGGCTTAGCTGCCATAGTCAGTAACCACACCAACGCCCATTCCCTCTAGCTTAAAATTCAATTCAGAGTTCAGAGGCTTTTATTAGCTGAAGAAAAAAGAGCACGTGGTTTTAATGAAGTCAAGCCTGTAATCCCCAAAATCCAACAACTATCTCACGTTACCCAAATCTACCCCTCACATTTTGTCCCTTTGTGGCAGACCCATCCATATGACACCACGTGTTTCTCGATATGCGAACTCCTTCTCCCTCCAAAATAGTAATGAAAATTCTAAAATCCAAGACCATACCAAGCAATAATAACATTAATTAATAACCCGCACCTATAAACAACGCCAAAACACACCGATCTTAGGTAGTTAATTTAGTTTGTTCACACTTGATTCCCATGAGGCCATAACCCCTATCTTTTGACATTTTTGTAAGACTCTCATTTTTTATTTATTCAAATATATGTAGGACTTATCAAATTAGAAGTGAAGTGAGACTCGCATATACGCTAATAAAAGTGAGATTGTCAAAATGAGTTAACATTTTTCTTCACTCCACATTGAGGACGGTATGAATAGAGATAAAAAGAAGGGAAATATTTCATTTATACCAATTTTACCTCACTTTTTTTGAGAGCGATAGAAGTAAAAGAAAGAGAAATAAGAGATATAATAAGAAAAGAAAATTGAGATTAAAACAAAAAATGAGTAAAAAGTTGTAGATAGATAAATGAATATTTTAAAGTTGTAGAAAGAAATAAGAAATATAATAGAGGAAAAAGAGACTGCAATTCAAACTTCGCCAAAAGATATACAAGAAGAAAAGATTATGATGTGTGATGTGATAGAAAAAATATAGATCTGAATTCACTGCTGTCATCTTTAAACGTAGTCGCTGCAATCAATTCGATGATTGATTAATGTTTAACTTCGGTGAGTATGATAGAAATACATGTTGGTAAAAGAGTTATGATTTATTCACACGTCATTTTTTTTCACTCCTTTTCCACCTCTCTGGTGTTTCTATCTCTTTCATTTTTTTCAATCATTTCCTCTATCACATTTTACATCTTTTTTTTCTTTTATTTCTACCTTTCTTCTACTTCAACCTCTTCTCCACTTATTAAGGGATGTGAAAGAAACTTTTTCCATGTTAAAAACAGATTTATTTGATTTTAATAAAGTGAGAATACATTGTGACTAAGAAAAATCAATCTGAGAATTAGCATTAAGCCCCGCTAGGCAATCGACAAGCTCATAAGCCTCACGACGCACATGACGAAAACGAACATCCTAGTCACACATTAGAAGAAAATGTCAAGCTCATACCCATATATAACCATCTTGAACTTCTTCCGCCATACAAGCAAGAGACCCTTTTTTCTGCGCATGAATTTCAGTTAGAAAGATTCCCCTCCAAGACTGCCGGCATAGAAACCACCAAGCCGAGGTCAAGTGCAATAAAGCCAAATCGCAAAATTAGAGAGATACAAAGAAAAATTGAAAAGTGATATTAAAAAAACTAAATGTGAATAAATAAAATAAAATAAACATATATGAACATGTTAGAGCATCTCCAATGGGGTTGCTTAAATCCAGTTGGCAACTTAAGCAATGTTGCTTATTTTGGAGCACCACTGGAGCAACATGACGTGGTAGTTGGGTTGCTTAAATTTAAGCAACAGTTGCTTATTTAAGCAACGGTTGCTTATTTTCTCTCTCCTTACTTTTTGACTAAAAAATCATATTTTCTCTTTCATTCATGTATTTGTATAGTGTCATTATCTTGAAATAATATAAATATAAGAGGTATAATGGGACCCAACTAAAAGTAAACTAAGCAACCGTGGTTGGAGCGAATTCTGCTTGGGTCGCTTAAATCCTATGTGTCAGTCTGGACCCACCAAAATAATTTTTAAGCAACCCAACTAGCAACTATGCATTAGAGATGCTCTTACATTGCCCTTCCAACCAGGCTAATCCTGTTCACTAATCTGCTAAAATATCAGATTCCACAACAAAACACAAGAGAGCCCACAAAGCCCCAGAATACAAGTACACACACTCCACAGTTCCGAGACAAAACCCTCTTTCCTTTTCCATTTCCATTTCCTCCCCTCCTAATCTCCACCCCACAACAAAAACTTGCAAATTTTTCCATTACCCCAAACCAACCAAAACCATGCTCCACGAATCTGTAACATCCTCACCCACATTCTGGTCTGCCATCTACAGCTGGCTCACCCCCACCGTCTTCTTCATCGTCCTCAACCTCGTCATCGCCACCATTTACATCACTTCATCTCTCACCAACAACCACAAACACCACCACCAACAAGAACATGAACAGAACCACCACCATCAAGGTGCAAACCCATACCAACACACATACCAACACCCACAACTTGTTAGATCCCCTTCTGTGTTGCAGAGGCTCAAATCCATCAATTTCTACTCTTACCCTTTCAGATCCCAAGACCCTTCTCACCCTCAAACCCATGAACATGAAGAACAACACATCAATCTAGCTAGATCTCCTTCTATTTTGCAGAGGATCAAGTCCATCAACCTCTACAGTTACATCCCCACAGAGCCTTTCTCTTCCAAAATCTCACCGGAAACCAACGTTTTCACCACCCATGAAGTTGACAGAACAGAGGATCTACGACACGTGGCAGTGTCGGAAGAGGAGGACGAGGAAGAAGAAGTAGAAGAGAACGACGACGTGCTGGGGCACCTGAATGGGCACCACGAGGAGCTTGGTGGTGGTGGTGGTGGTTCTTCCATGGATGAGATTTACAGAAAGCTGCAGAAGCAGGGGCAAGGAGGTAATTTCACGAGGACGAGCTCCGACACGAAGCCGGCGTCCGGCGAGGTTCCGGTGAAGCTGTCGAGGAAGATGAAGAAGTCGGCGAGCAGCAAGTCTGCGTTCGGGCATTTCAAGGAGGAGGACATCGTGGAGAGCCGCCGGCCGGCGACCGCGAGAGAGGCCAAGCCGGCCTCCGCCGCGGATGACGACGACGGCGTGGATGCGAAGGCGGACGATTTCATCAACAAGTTCAAGCAGCAGCTCCAGTTACAGAGGCTGGATTCCATCATTAGGTACAAGGACATGATTGGAAGGGGAGCAGGGTATGGGAAGTAATTAATTAAAAAGCCATAATCAATTAATCTTAATCATAATAATTATAATTATAATTATAATTATGATTATGATATAATAGTAGTTATTGCATTGCATTGCATTTTGGGGTTACTAGTATAATTTTTTGTTGTTGTTAATTTAGGGGTTCTGCTTATTGTCCTTTTTGTAAAATTAGTAGCTTTTTCTTTTTTAATCTTTTTCTTGTATAAGTGATTTTGTGAAAGTGGAGTGCTGAGCTTGCTGGGTTCACTTCAGCCTCTGCTAGTGGATGTTGGAAGTACTTACTTTATGTTAATGACCTGTTTTTGTTCCTATTTTTATGTAACAATGTCAACAATGCTGCTGCTTTGTACTTAAAAGAACATGGATAGAATCTAATGTCAGAATATGTGATGTGAGATGGGGTTCATATACAAGTTGCTTTGGTAATGGTTAGTGCAAATGTGCAATTGATCAATAGGTGTCGACCGCAATGAGGCTGTTTGAATATGGGTAAATAGCCAAGTTGGTCCCTGAATGTGTCCACCGCCTTCAACTTCGTCCCTGAACTTTTAAAATGACGCTCGTGGTCCCTGGATGTGTCAAATCTCCCTCATCAGCAGTCCCTGGTTTAAAAAAAACTAACACCGTTAACGGAAGTGTTACTCAGTTCCTGAATCTGAAAAAAAAATTATTTCTCTCCCCAATCTTCCTCTACCTCTACCTCTCCCCACCACCATCACCCTCTCTCCATCTTCTTCATCCTTCTTCGTCTTCTTCCCACCCACATCCCCTCCTTCTCACACTCTCCCTCATGAAGACTAAACCAGAGAGAAGTAGTGTGTAAAAAGCAAAATTGACAACATGGGTATCTTAAAATTGGAAACTTTAACCACCAGCTGAGATTGTGGTGCTGAGTAACACAGATGAAAAATCAAAGAGAACTCATAAAGCTATAAACCATAAACACAAAAAAAAGAGGAATTAAGAGAAAGAGGGGTATACACAGAGTAATGAGACAGTCGACACCCTCACACAGACACAATCTTCTTCCATCCTTATTCATAAATAAAAGCAAACCCCTTTCTGAATTGTTTTGTTTGAATTGTTGGGTGTTGTTCTGCCAACAGGTGCGTGGGTAGAAAGTGGTAGAGTTGAGTTAGTGTGGTGGTTTCCCCTCTGGCTTCTGCATGTTTCGATTTGGGATTTGTCCCTTTGTATTTCTGGGTTGTGATGCCCCTAAAAAAAATAAGAAATCTGGTTCTTCTTTCTTCAATTCTCCAAGGTTGTTCATCAATCTCTCGCCAAAAGGTTTCACCGAAGCTGAACACATGATGAGTCCTACCTCCATACTCAACAGCAGGCCATTCTCTGGGTTGAAGTACCCGTTCTGGTGTGAATCAAACAGCCCACAAACCCAACTCTGGGCTCTACGTCGCGGTGGTGGTCGACAGCGAGATGACGCTCCTCGTCGGCAATTCCAGTAGAGACGCCTACGCCAAATCCAAAGCCCATGTTTCCGAGCAGATCTAGAGTGATGAGACAGAACCATCGCCGCCGCCAACATCTCCGGCGAGGTGAGCTCTTCTGTGTGTATTCATGGTGCAAACTGATTATTTTTCTCTTTCTGAAATCTTTGAGTGAATTTTAGGGGGCTGCTGGGTTTGGGTATGTATTTTCTTAGTTTTTAGATGAGATGTGTGAAGAAGATGAAGGTCTAATATGTTTGTTGAAGGAAATTTTTGTTTTTCTAAGTTTTTCATGATTTAAATGAAAATGTTGAAGAAGATGCAGAAGATGAATAACTGATGAAGGTTTCTGGGATTTAATTTTTTAATTTTTAGTTTATTTTTTTCCCAGGGATGAAGGACTAAATTGAAGCCTTTCAAAAGTTCATACAAAAAAAAAATTCCAAGTCACACTTCCGTTAACGGTGTTAGTTTTTTTTAAACCAGGGACTGCTGATGAGGGAGATTTGACACATCCAGGGACCACGAGCGTCATTTTGAAAGTTCAGGGACAAAGTTGAAGGCGGTGGACACATTCAGGGACGAACTTGGCTATTTACCTGTTTGAATATCTGAGATCGATAGTTTAATTCTTAGAATGCCACTCTTGAGGAAACTTTTGGTATTTATTACACTTGCGTCGTTTTTTTTATAGAAAAATGTTAATTGTTAGTCATGTTTAGTAAATTAGTTCCGTCACCAGGGTTTGAACCCCCAGGGTTTGAACCCTGACCCTTCACCCTTCATTCCCTTAGCTCACCAAGTGAGCTACCCACCCCACCCACACTTGGGTCGTATAGGATTCTCTCGATAGAGAATACCTGTAGTTAAATCAAAAGAGAGGTGGAGAAACATAATTAATGAAGTTAACAAACATTTAAATAAGGATATTTTAGTAAATTTTGGTAAGCTTTCATAAATTTGAGATTATTAATTAATTAAGCAAAAATCGTAATTTATATAAATTAGTGTAAAATATCTTATATAAAGTATATGAGAAAATAGTAATGTGTGTTTGGATACTATTTAAGTGTAACATAACTGTATCTAAATTCAATAAATATGGTTTTTTTTTTTGAAAGATAAAGGAATTTATATTGATATCCACAAAAAACCCCTAAGGACAACACCCTTAGGGAGCGAATAAACCCCACTAAAAACGAGGTAACTCGACGATCAAAAAAAGACCCTACTAAGCCGACACAAACCCTAAGCGGGGATAGAAACTAAAGAAACCATCGCTCTAACAAACAAACCGGCTTCCAATGGCACAAGACACAAACCAAAGAAAAAATACATAACTCGAGATATACAAAATAAAGACTTGAAATGATCCTCGTAGATCTTTTCCAAACCTCGAATAGCCTCTACGTCGCTTCCCTCAAATTCTAACCCCAAGACTTTGCTGAGAAGCAACGTCTTTTTCGAACGCGTGAAGTAAGGACCGCCACTACCTGGAGTAGAGGACGACGATGACGAAGATGGCACCGCACAAGCTTCCTCAAAATCAGCCCGCAACTCCTCACAAGCCAAGGGCTGAGCAAGGGGTCTCTGGCAAGAAGGAGGGACCTTTTTAGGACGTCCACGCCGACGGGGTTGCAAGAGAGGCACCTCCTCGGAGTAACCCACCTCAAGCGCAGCCCCCTCGCCCGCCACCCCCCCCCCCTCACAGGGAACCACAGTCGAGGGGAGAGGAGACCAAGGCAAAGCCAGCGAGCCCACCTGCAGCGGAGCAACAACAGCTGCAGCAGCACAAGAACCAGAGGGGACCAAGTCAGGAGACTTGGTGAAAGCCACCGGCCCAACCCCACGGCCCAAGCCAGCTGGAAACAGATTCAAGTGAGTAAAAGTCCTCAGAGCAACCTTTGCACCCAGAGACACAGATAGAAGAGAGGGAGCAGCAGAGAAGCGTAAGACAGTAGAGGTGTCCCGAAACCAACTCCCAGGCGAGAGGCCTTGAAGAAGGAAGGACCCGCCATTCTCCCAAGACCCTCGCAAGCCAAACAACGAACCAAACGAAGTTTCCACCCCCTTCTCTTCCTCCGCCTCCTCCGACACAGCACCGGCAGAGCCCACTCTGCCCCGCCGCTCCTTCCGAGCTAGAACCAGGGGCAAACAACCGTTCATGACACCTTCTCTCCCTCTTACTCCTCTCGCTGAACCATCCAAACCAAAACCCAAGCCTGCAATCTCTGGAAAAAGGAAACTAACCGGAGCTTTCGGTGCCTCTTCAATCAAACCCCCAACCCCATCAAACATCCTTAGCTCATCCTCAGAAAAAGAGGATAAACCTCTAACCTTCCTCTGTCCCACAACAACATCACGCCAGGTAAGAAGAGAAGGTTGAGAATTGCCAACCTTCCCAGGAAGAACAGAAGCAGAGAGGCGATTCCCCTAAAGCCCCAAACCAGAATTGCACGGACTTAGAAGACTAACCCGAGGGGACTTGGCCATGGCAACCGACAAGGACGCATTCCCCAGCTTCAAACCGTCAAGACCCCGAATCGCCTTCAGCGCCTGTTCTCGAAGCCCATACCGTACAAATCCAAATCGAAAAAATCTGCCAATCTTTCTTTGTCGTTGGACAAAGAGATTGATAACCTTGCCAAACTTCGAACATAAATCGCGAATCTTGAGATAATCGACCTTCTCTTCAATTCCGTCAATGAACACAGAAAAACACTTCCTCTTTATGCTGGTGCTTCCTCCCGACCCTCCGTCTGCGTCTGCGTCGCCGTCCAACTCTTCGCCTTCCGCTTCGCCATCCACGAAGCCTTCACCGAGCGTTGTCGTCGAGCCTTGCTGAGTCGCCACCGCCTCCCTTGACACACCTGACCCTGAAACCCTAGCAGAGGGGTTCCACCGCATTTGAAGGTGACTTGGAAAATGATAGGGCTTATAAATATGGTTCATTTTTATTTTAAAGTGTATACTAATAATGTTGTTATATTGTTCACTAAGTTTTTATTCACACCATAAACACACTTACACCTAGTAAGTGAAATGAAGAAAAGAGAGAAAATGATAAATATAATAGGTCATACGATAGAAAAATAAATTAATGAAAATGTGATGTAAGAAAATTAAAGATATGAATGGATTAAAGTTTAATATTGTTTTTGTTAATGTCAATGTCAATAAATATCTAAACCTATTGTCTTTTTTAACTAATATCTAAACATATAGATAGTATGACAAGCGTTTTGAGTAGATCTTCCAAAGGGCATATTGATTATTTTCTTGTTTTGGTTGGTGGTTTGCTTTTGTCTGTGAGCTGTCCTATCCTAATAATTAGGATTGGAGTGTGGAAGAAAATTGGTAATAAGTAACTTAAAGGTAAATTAACCTCTAAAACTTTGGTCAACTTAATTCCTAATGTTTAATAATGTGTATTTTTTTTTGTCAAATTTTAATAATGTGTATTTAATTTCATCAACACAATAAAATGTTCAAAGAAATCCTCCCATAATCCTATTAAAAGTCGGGCAAAAGCACAAAGGCAAAGACAATCCCCATAAATAAGAAAAATAGAAACCCTAACAAAGAAAAAGTGAACAACAAAATTCCAAATGAACAACCCCTCCAAGTATCAAGTATGTTTTAAGTTAGTTAAAATGTCTTATTCTATATGGTCTTTATGTTTTGTTGTTTTTATTTATTTATTACGTACGCATGATTGCTCTAAATAAATACTACATTTTTAGGATGCTTAAAGCATATTTAACTGACTTAAAACTTATTTAACAAGCTTAATAATTCATTTAAATTTTTTAGTAAATGAGATTATTTTAGTAGATTATAACTTTTTTAACAAGCTACTTGAGGCAGCTTCTATCTTCTAATTTAAAGCTTATTAATTTTTTAGGTTATCATTATCATATTACTAAGTTTCCATCACTATCCTTTTATATTGTTTTAAAAAATACTGAACACTAATTATGATTCATCTCTTATGAAGTTGTTATCATCACTACACTCGACTTAAATATTTTAGTAATTTAGATAAATATACTTTACGTATTAGTTTATTAATTGAAATATAATTCTATTTTTATAATCCTATTAATTAATGTAACAATTTTAAAAAAAGTTAAAGAATATTATATCTTTTAATGATAAACAATTTCGCGGTAATCACATGTTCACCAAAAATCTTATGTCATTAAGTATATGAGTCACATTTCTTATATTGTCTCCACCTAACTCACTACTAATAAAAATGAGACTTCATCTCATATTTGAATTCTCTATTTTCCTCCCTTTCAAATGTGAGTCACCACCACATTATCATGCTTCCCTCAGCGAAAGTTATACACACTTGCACTATTGTTCGCTTTCATCACCGTGTCAATAGGACACGTTTCCCAACCACCATATTTCTAGGAAGACATTCGATATAAGGAGTCATTATCAGGGTAGATCAGACCATTAGCTCTAATACTATGATTGTGAAAAGAAAAAAACAAGCCACACAATAGAGAAATAAATTAGAAACACAATCAAGAATACAAAAATATATATAACGTGGAAAGCTCTTATAGTGTTGAAAAACCATGATTGTTGTTTAAAGCGACAACCAGAAAATAAACACGGTGTAAATTGTTACAAAACATAGATTTCACTTTCAAGTTTCAATCACATCATGGTCCAAGTAAACCCACATACTTTCTAACAAATATTTGAACTACATCTTACAATATATTAAAACAAGAGCATAAGAGAAAAAAACATAAATGTACAAGTTTAAAAATTTCTGATGTTGCATATTCAAACAAGAGAACTTAATCAATAGATATAGCCTCGGCCTCCATCTTCTTTCGCTATGCTAACAATGTAGGATTTTTCCAAGAGCTTCATTGACCCACTTTTTCATCAAACGCAGGGTTGACCCAAGGCCAATGTTGCACAAGTAAGGGCTTTGCCCCCCAAAAAAATATTTTTACTAAGTAAAAAAGACCTCTCGTTCATTTGATAAGTCTGATATTCTTTTTGTAAAGAAGACCTCAAATAAAAATCAAGACCTCAGTTCAAAAAACCAAGCTCAATAGTCTCAATGAAAAGAAAAAAAAATACTCCATCCCATATTCACGAAATATTTTTTTAGGTAAAAATGCGTCACTTTAAAATTTGTTTTATGCCTCATTTAGTGTTGACGACCCTAATTAAACCTACCGAGTGATGTGAGACTTCTTTCAATCAATCTCAAGACTTCTTCTTCTTCTTCTTCTTCTTCTTCTAACATTTGAGTTATGATTCATTCTCACTTTCATTTCATTTTCACTTCACTTTCTATCTATCTCTCTTTTCTTCTTTAATCATGTCATTAACCACATATCTTTAATTTCTATCTATCTCTTTTCTCTTTTAATTATGTCATCAGAATAACAAAGTGGAGTGCATTGGTGATTCCCAGCCATGTCTTGTTCACCGTTCCATCAGGTCCCGTCACAAGTTGATTATTTCCGTATATGGCCTCCATCAATTGATAATTCCACTTTGTTTTTGCCTTTTTGGCAATATATTTTATGTGGTTGTTTTTCGCTGCTGGTCAGTTGCAAAATTAAACTGCAATTTTGTCTATTCATTTTGTCCAGAACCGCAATTTTGTTTTGAACTTGCAACTATAACTCCAAGATCGATTAATGGCCTGAGAAGCCTACACGAAGCGATTATGAAATTGGAAAAGTACCAGAATTATGTATGAATGGTAGAAGGAATCTTTGCTTTAATTGGCCATTGGATTAAAATTCAACATATTAGGTCACCCATGTAATTATTAAAATGTGTAGCCATTATTTATAATAGCATATATAAAATGATCTAATTTGGAATTAAGATTTTAAGGACTAGAGTATAATTGCCGTGGAAATTATTGTGTAGAGGCAGAGAAGTGAAATTTTAATATGTTGAGGGGCCAAGTTGAAATTATCACAACTTAAGTCTATAAATAAGGGTCATGTTCCCCAGATTTCATTGCCATGAAAAAAGTCTCTCTTCCCCCTTTTCGAGAACATCAAGAAACTTCACACATTGAAAATCTGGAAGATCATCCCTCCGTCTTGCATTCAATCTTGGACTTCATCTTACAATCATTTACAAAAAATTGATTCAGTTACGCTTCCGCTTCTAGTTCTTATTCTAAAGAATTGATATAGTCTTATGTGTTTAGGAATTTGGTTTATGACATGCATTTCTATTGTGATGATATGATTGAAGTCTTTTCTTTCTTAAAGTATCCAAATTTCTACAAGTCGTATCAGAGCCAACCATCTTCAATTTTTGGGATCCATTTGTTTGAGATTGTGTTTAAATGATTGCCTTTTTAGAACTATTACTTCTTCATAGTCATATGATGAAAGAAAACTTGATTGTTGTAGTATGAAAGTCTTTTGATTTACTTTGCAATACTTCATAAATTAAGTTTTGAATTAAGTTTTTTCCTTTTTAAAAAGAAACATGCGGATCCTTAAGTTGTTATCTCTATGGAGTTTTTGGTACATAAAAGCTTGAAAAAACAAAACAAAACCAGCACCACCAACTAAAGCCTCAAGAACGAGGTGTCACGGTAGTCTTCAACCAAAAGCGACAACACCCCCGCAGGGGTAGATTCAACACCAATAAACCATGAGAGCCCCTCGCACCCTCCTTCGCCATAAAGTCCGCCACCGCATTTCCTTCCCGAATATCTCTACGAATTCTTGATTGTGGGTTCAGTTTCTTCATTTTAAATTCAACTTGCTTTATAATACTGAATGGATTGAGTCTTATATCAACATTATGTTGTTTTTTGGGTAAAATATATGATAGAATCATTTGTATTCTCCTTAAGGTTGTCATATCTGTTACTACTTCTGGTACTTGCACACCAAAACGATGTTCACCCGAAATTCTCCTTTATGGGAAAAAAATGAAGCATTTCAACCACAAGTTATCACATCAGGAATGCTATTTCTTCACCTGAGATCGTCTCAAACATAACATTCTGAAAAAATAATTCTAAATCCTCTTAAAGTTCATTTACCTACTAACTAAATGAAGAATATATTAAACGTATTTCATGTTTTCAAGATATTAAGTAGTAGCCAAGTTTTTTTTTTTTTTTGAGGTTTTAATAGCCAAGTTTGTTGTTAGGTGTGATCAAGTGATGACACGAGATTATAAGGTTCTATCAAAGTTGATTAAAAAATTGTATATATATATATATTATGAATATATGATAATATATCTACTTTAGTTTGATGCATAATGTAGTTCAATCATCCTACCTCTTTCCCTGTATTATGAGGCTTTAGTCCCCAACTTGCCTAAATCACCAAGCATCAATCTTTGAAGTAAGAACCTTTGATTGAGAAACAAACAAAATTTGAGAGCAGTGACAGATATTTGTAGCTGAGTAAATTTTGGAACAATGATATGTGTCAAGAAAAAAGTCATTATGAAAGATGGAAGGCCATAGATTCTTCTTCCACTCTAAGTTGTATTAGTTTACATAAGATTCCCTGTACTGATTTTCAGCATAAGTTACATAAATCATAGATGATATAATTAACAGATCAGTTGCATTATAATGAATTTTCAAGCCTCAAATGTGCAAACCAAATAAAGATTCCAACAGTGAAAAATTGGACAAGGAGCTCAATGCCAAACTCAGCATAAAAAATAAATATCACAACTCTTTTCAGTTAGTTTGCTTTGACAACCTGAGGAAGAGATTTGAGAAGGGACAAGGATGGCTTTCGGACCGTGTGATTAAGCAGTAACATAAATGTCAGAAGTGTTAAGGCTCCAGCTTGATGTGCAGTACCCAGTGAAACAGGTACATATGAAAGAAGTGTTGAAACCCCCAATGTGACCTGTAACCATACAAAATTAATAACATAATACAACTAATGACAAAAATAAAAAATAGTAGATTAAACTAATCAACTATCCAGCTTAAGTTGTTTGGTGAAGACATATATATTTTTATAATTATATTTCTAACAAGTCCCATCACGCAAGAGTTTGTTGAGCTTGAAGCATGGACAATGAACATACCTAATTAACTTGTGCTAAGATTCAACCTTTTACTTAGAATAACAAGGAGCGAACTCAATACCACTTGGTTATAGAGACTCTAATACTATGTACTAACCAACTATCTCAAGAGTTTAAGCTATTTGGTGAAGACACGTGAATGACCTTATACTTTACAGTAAACTGATGACAAAAAATCAAACATCAAACAGTTTTCCTCAAACTTTTTTATCTTGCTATTACCATCATCATCATCTTCGAATAGTTCATGAATCAGTAAAATGCTAATGGAACAAGTATGAGTATTGATCTTAGATAAGGGAGGCAAGCTAGCCAGAGACAAGAAGGAACCCAACAACACAAAATGATAAATGTTATTGACAATATAAATCTGGATACTGAAATAATAACCTGAAGAGCTGCCATGCCAACTATGCTTCCAATCAGAGATCTTACTGCAGGATGTATGTCAAGCTTTCTTGTTGCCCCCCACAAAGCACCCACGGAAATTAGAGTTGCAGTTGCAAGGATACGGTGATCGAGCTGTTAAAACAGAACACTTATTTAAACTTCATGTTATTAAATTTCGATGCACAAACCACTAAAGGAACTGGACTGAAGTGCCTTTATTGCCTTGTAGCAGTCTAGTCTAAGTGTCCAACAACATAAACTCAAGGCTCCGAAGTTCGAAGGAAGAAAGAAATGGAAAAGTTCTGCTGACATTTGAAATTTAAATTTTGACTGGCAAATTACACTCATGAGGATAAATCAATTGCTAACCTCTCCAAAGTTAGATGCTTCAAAAAGTATTTCTTAAAACTTCATTCATTTCAAATTTCAAAACTCTTGAAAAGTGCATAAAAAACCAATCTAACATGTAAGTCAAAAGAACAAAATTACTACAATTTTTAACTTCTCAGCAATAAACCAGCATGGAATTACCTGTACAGTTGATGTATTCTCAAAGAAATTTCGAATCAGAGGTTTCATTTCAAAAATGTCTTCTGGTATCCATGTATCACCCATCTTCGGAAAAGTATTAAATGCATGCCCCTGGCAATCAACATGAAAGCAAAATGATTATCTTTCAACATCATCAAAGGCACAATCATTATTTCAAGCACAAATATGATAGGCGTGAAACTGTTGAGCAAGCTTACAGCATCATTTCCAGCAACAAACGCACCGGAGACAGCAGTGAGACCGACCAGTAGGCTGACAGGCAATGCAAGTCTCCTTACTTTAGCTGCTTCACGAACCCACGTTACTGATTCAGCTGGTGGTTCTGGCATAACAACAGAAAGTGCAGTCCAAAAGAGACCACAGTAAATAGCAAATGCTGATGTAAGGTGAGCTGCTAGACGATAAGGGCTTACCCTTGGTTGAGAATATTCAGTTGGGGGTTCCTGAGGAAGGAAAATATTATTAGAATCTGGCTGTTCTAGTCAATTTGTCATAAAATAAACAAGACATTTATTTTATTTATGCTCCAACCTCTAAACCACTTTTAACCATCCACCAGCCAATGAGACCCTGCCCAGCACCCAGGGCAAATAGAGCAGAAAGTCTCAGTCCTAATCTCAAGGTAATATACCCTTTATGAAGAAAATATGAATACGGCAAAGCAAATATAACTCCTAGCGCCCTTCCCCACATACGATGAGCATATTCCATCCAATATATGAACTTGAATTCTTCAATCGTCATCCCTTTGTTAACACTGCAACAAGTTTCAATAAATTATCATACCATTCATAAGAACTACGGGTGTCAACTCACTTCCACTTGATCAATCCTTTTAACTTTACAATATATAATGAAGACTAAAATTGTAAATTATAATAGAACTTGAATAAAAATGCCCATTGGCACAGCCCCATAAGGTCAATCTCAAAAAAATTATCCTTGAAAGTTATCATCTATATTCCTTGAAAGTTGAAAGTTGAAACACAACCAGATAGTGTTTATTGCAGTGATTGTTTAGAAAAACGTAGATATTTTGTATGAGAGGGTTGAGTAAAATTGTCAACAATATCATCCCTCAATTTTATCCATCTAAACTTTATGATTTGATTCGTTCATTTCAGTCATCTTCAGGAGGATTTCTTTACAAGTGTTTAGAAGTGTTTTATCACTCTATTCTCAGAAATAAATCCCTCCGTGCATTTCATAAGTTCCCCTTTCAATTAGATAGGATAAAAAAACAGATTACTTCCAATAAAGTTCATGTTAAAATAAAGGTATACCTAAAACGTTGATTACAGACACAGTATATGCTCAGCTGAAGCAGTTGTTTGCATCTTACCGCTTGTATTCAGGTGACTGCTTGTACTTCTCAAACTCTTGCAACCATTCCTCATCTGACAGAGGAGGAAGACCACCTGTGAATTTCCAATCAGTCATTGAAAGACCAGATCTAGTGAGTCTGGTTAAACCCCCAAGAAGCACCATGCTAAACACCCACGCGGCAGAGCCAAAGAGCCATATTCCCACCACTTTCTGGGCATGAGCACCTCCTGTCACAAACAGCTTCAACCCCTCCTTATGTTCAGCCCCAGCAGAAACCACCTTAGAAAAGCTCCTCGTGTATGAGACATGATGTCCCTAACCAAAGCACCATCACACTTTCCTCAGATACAAAACATACACACACAGCATAAAAATTAACAATTGTAGCTTTTTTCACCAGAATACCATTGACACATTTCACAGTTTATTTCTGATTGTGAATCTATATTAAAAAAACGTGAAGGATGCGATCATCCAATACAAAGGAACAAAAATAAAAGGAAAAAATTGAATTTTGAAAAGAACCCAGATGAAAAAACAAGGTGGAAATGATGAAAATGAAGGTAACCTTAGGAATAGGAAGAGATCGAAAAGCTCGAAAGCCATGGCTGGCAATGGAAGGGGAGAGAAACTTGAATGATTCTTGAGCGGAAGGGTGAGAGAAAGGCCTTGTCGTGGTGCCTCTAAGCTTGTGAATTGCAGCTTCTCTGCTGCGCTTCAGAATCGAAAACGCTGTTCCCCTCCCAAACATTCTTCTTCTTCTTCTTCCTCTCACTCTGTTTTGTTTCTGCAATGCTAAGTTTGAATAGATCTTTCCCTTCTTGAAACAAGCTTACTCACTTAACTAATTCTAAACTCCCAAATTCAACAGAACAATTAGAAGGAATTTGAACATTATAATTAAGTTTGTGAAATTTCAGAGAAGTTTGTTAAGACAGTATCGACACCCCAATATTCTCGCTATCTCTCACTTCCAATCACATCACATTATATATAATGTCTACCCCATTAGGTTGTCTGCCCAACATTTTCCAATTAATCTATAAAACAAACTAGACCCCTAAACTAGAATTCGTTAAGACAATTGATCAAACAGTTTGCGGGCAAAAACAAATTCACTGAAAATTAACAAAATGGGAAGCATCATGGGCAAAAAAATTAAACTGCAAGGAAGAAAGTGAAGCTAGCTATGAAGATGAATCCATGGCAGAGGTAAGAGTATTAGAACTGATTCTGTTACATTGCATTCATAAAAAAACAGTTAATCCAAACGAAGAGTTGGATGTGGCTTACAAGTAGCGACAGAGGGAGGAAACCTGAGAAATTGGTAGCAAGAAATAGCGGCAGTCGGCGACGTGCAGCAGGCGGTGGTGGTGGTGACGGGAAGTGGAAAGCGCCGGTGGTGGCGGGGAACGGCAGCTACGGCGTGCTTTATTACTATGTGTAGAGATATAAGCAAGGTTTTCTCACAATTTGTTTTGCCTATCACAAAATACTGTGTAATTTTATTTTTTTAATGAAAGTTGTATCTAGAATATGGTGGCGGTTAGGGTGCAACTCCACTCTAGGTCTTGCACCATGCAAAAGCCAATTTGACTTGTTATAGCAAGTAAAAGTTACCTGTTGAAAAATAAATAAAAAAGTAAATGTTATAAAAATAAGGTGAAAATAACCTCACTACCCTCACCTCTCCTCTCTTTAAATCTCCTCCACCGGAATACTCAACACCGCCGCCGAAACCCACACCTCTATCGAAACCCAAATGCATCCTCATCGCCCAAACCACCATAGAAACCCAGGTCCTGATCAAAACCCCCATCGTCTAAAGCTCCATACAACGACCACTTGTCATCTCCAACACCTTTGCAGTTAAATATCAGAGTCAGAGGATAACAGTAGCGTATACTAGCAGATACAACCCATATCATCTTCATCGACGCTAAGACATCGCCCGAACTGTAGATCTAAGCAATTCCGCCGCGGATCTGAAGTTTGAAGTAGAACTCGATGAAGCTGTAGCCGCCATAGATCACTACCTGGGTTACGACGGAAAAAAGGGGGAGATCGAAGGAAGCTTTAGGTAGCGTTTGGTGACGGAACGGAACAGGACAGAACAGAACGGAACGGGACAGAATAGGATGGAACAGGACAATAATGTTCTATGTGTTGTGTTTGGTAACTCCAAGTCAATAGAACAGAACCATGATTTTAATTACATATATAACCTTGCATGTTTAATATTTGATTGAGGAAAACAAATTAAACTCAATTGAACATTTTGTATAGAAACCGTTTGTTATTGCTTACTTCATGAAATAATCACTTATTTCTTTAAAATAATCACTTATATATTGTTTAAGTTGTTTCAGTATGCTATTGAAAAAAGCAGAAACCTAATTATCTATTTAAGCTATTTTAAGTGCGTTTGTTTAGATTAAAAAATATTGATTTTTAACTATAATTTTTTTAAGAGATTTTGAGAAAAGCATAAGTTGATTCGTGTTTGACTACTATAATTAAAATCACTTTTTTTTATCTCCCCTCATCTATCATCATAGATTTTCATTATAAGCTAAAGTAACAGTTTCAAATAATTTGTTATCAGCTTCAGCTGAAACAAACACAAAAAGTGATTTTTCCAAAATAAGTTGAATTAAACGCACTCTATTGGCTCGTTTATCATTGCTTACAAAAACTGATTTTACTTTTGAAAAAATAATTGATTTTATTTTAATTAAGTTGATTCGTGTTTGACTACCCTAATTAAAATCACTTTTTTATCTCTTCTCATCTATCATCATAGGTTTTCATGATAAGCTAAAGTAACTGTTTCAAATAATCTGTTTTCAGCTTCAGCTGAAACAAACACAAAAAGTGATATTTGATTAAAAAAGTGATTTTTTTTTATTTTAAAAGTGATTTTTTTATTAAAAAGTGATTTTTTCAAAATAAGTTAAATCAAACGCACTCTAATTGGCTCGTTTATCATTGCTTACAAAAAGTGATTTTACTTTTAAAAAAATAATTGATTTTATTTTAAGTGATTTTTTTGAAAAAGTATATTTTCATTTAACTTTGTCTACAAATATAATAAGTGATTTCAATTTTATAAGTGATTTTAAACTGTTTAGATACATAAAATTTCAAATATAAATTAGGGGTATTTTTGAACTTGCAAAAGTTTTAAGAGAGAGTTTCGTTCCGTTCCACCCTTTTCCAGGGAACCAAAGTGTCCCGTTCCTGGAGCCTTTTGTCCCGTTCTGTTCCATCTTAAAAACACGACAAACACAGAACGAAACCCATGTGTCCTGTTCCGTTCCCTTCCCACCTGTCTACCAAACGCTACCTTAGTCATGATGGCTCCGTACTGGAGGCTAGAGCGTGGTGGCTCTGGGAATGGTGTTTTTCATCGTCTAAGGTTGTAATTGGAACTTGTTTCATGTTCAATGTTTTTTCTTTGTTTTTATTGGTCTGGCTTTCACTCTTGGAACTTGATTGGATTGTAATTTGTAAGGTTTGGCTTATGTATTCATCACCACTAGTTTTTTAATTCATGGTAATTTGCTTTTTAATTTATGCGTTCATCACCATTGGCTTCTGCCTCATCTTCGAATTGAAGATTGGATTTTTATTTTTAATTTATGTTTGTTGTTTTTTATTGCTCTGGATGGGTAAAGTTTGAACTTTGAAGAAGTTTTTGTGATGCTGAGCAGCAAGGTTGGGAGAAGTTTTTGGGACGCTGGGCAATCAGAGCAATGAGGTGCGGAGGCGAATGAGCCTTCGCTCCGACTACGGCAAGAACGAGAAGACAACCCACTTTGTTGTAACCAAGTGCAAGGGCTTTTGAGTCATTTACTTATTAAATATCAAATATATTACAAATCTGAATTACCAGAAAACCCGGTTTCTCATTTCCCTCAGTGACACGTGTTATGATTCTATTGGGCTTTACATGTCTGGCAGCGGTGCAATACCTATTACGTATTGCACCTTATTCTCCACCCTAGAATATTAATACAACTTCTAACTGAAAGTAAAATTAATATTGTATCATCTAAAATACAAATTATGTTATAATAAGATTTTGTAATTTGGTTTTAAAAAAGGATTTTGTAATTCTTCTTAAAATAAATTTAGTTGGAAAAGCATTTTCTTGTTCTATTTTAATGTGAATAGAGAAAGTGTCTCCGAATGATAACTCAAGTGGTAAGAGTTAGGGACATAAGGGTTGGGAGGGATGAAGGGCGAAGGGTCCCGGGTTCGAACCCGGATGAAGGACTAATTTACTAACATTTCTAACTGTAAAACCCCGAAATAAATAACTAGTTTATTTATTTAATTTCATTATATTAATTAATTGAGTGTTTATAATCTATTATTTTTAAGTTATTTTCCTAACTTGATTTTAATTACGAATCAAGGAAATCATTTAAATGAGAATTAATTTCAAAATATTTTATTTTCTATAGTTTCATTGAAAATATAAATAATATCATTAGTCTTCTTATTTTTAATAAGCCATAACTTTTGTTTTATTCAATAAACTCAATTCAACGCTCCGTGAGGTATCTGACAATTGTCTTTTCTCTCAAATGATGATAAGTACTATTGTTATTTTCTTATAATTTATATTTAGCTTATACGCATAATATGACGACGTGATAGTTGTTCTAATTGTCTCACAGTTATTCTTTAACTCAATTTCTACTCATTTCTTGGTTTATGAATTATTTTATTTTGATCAAAGTGATTTAAATTTATATTTCATCATTTCATAGAGTTTCTCATAATTTTTAATATAGTAATATATCATCCTTATATTTTTCTCTTAACTCTAAACTAAATCATTCAGTGTCTAAATCAATATGTACCGATTATAAATATCTTCTCCTTTTTACTTGACCATCCTTACTCCACGTCACACTTGTTGGCCAACTGTTGAATTCTCCACATATTTTCTTCCCCTGGCAGCAGTAAAACCGACGCACACCACCTTCTTCTCTCCTTCACTTCCAATTTTCCTTTTCTTTCTCTGAAAGTCACCAACGTTGCAACACCAACTACACTTCTTTTTCCTTATGGTAGCACCACGCGCACAACTCCCCCTCATCACTAAAAACCCATTTTCTTCCTTCCTCCTTGGCACGAGACCATCATCACCACCATGCCACACTTCTTCCCCATCACCATCTTCAACTAATCCTTCCTCTCATCGCCACCGTATCTCCTCTCTCAATGGAGCAAGCCACCACGAGCTTCTCCTTCTTCACGTGAGCAGCCACCATGAGACCACCATCAGAATGGTTTTATTTTCTCCTTCAACGTGACCGCACCACCAATCATCACCATGGCTGATCCTTTCATCCACACGAAGCTCCACCACCGCACCACAACCAGCCGCCAACACCTCCATGGAAACAGTGGCGGAACCAGGAATTTTGTGGAGCCTGGGCAAGATTAAGCCTGAGCCTAACTGTCCACACCTAGTGTCTCACCCATGTTTTTAAATTGCGATTGTGGTTGCAGATGTTGCGGTATAGCGACATAAATAGTCTATTGCAGTGACTATTATCGTGAATTATTTTTACTTGAATAAATAGAAGTATGAATAATAATTATTCGAAACATTGACATACTCGAATCGATGATAACTAAAATATTATTTTTAACAACATATATAATATATTAAAAAAATAACTATTTATATCACTCTAATATTTTTAATATACTTTGTAAAATAGTAATCATAATCTATACTAATTATTTGATCTTTAAACTGCTACCAAACATAATTTAAAACATTCACTTATTTTTTTCTAATAGAATAACAGTAAGTTTTTTTTTAAATATTGAAACATACAACATGAATTCATATGGCCAAACTTTTTACAATATATATGAACTAAATATTAGTTACTTTTTTTCTTAAAAAAAAAACTAATTTTTTTCTTAAAAAAAAACTAACGAAACCAGTGGTTTCTTCACTAGTTTAAAAATATTTACCTAGGTCTGTTTTTTTACTTTTATCATTTACCTTTTTTTTTTCAACTTCATTTACCTTTTAAAATGTTTCAAAAGAAACCATACAGCCCACTTAAAAAAAACAAACGAAGGCCCAAACTCTTTTAAGAAAAGCCCAAATGTCAAACCCTAATTTATTTACCCTTTCATTTACCCTCTATCAGATTTTATTATCCTCAACAAGACAGCCGTCATCAGCCAAAAGTCCAAAACAGGTGTGGTGGCAGTGGTTGCTCGGCTGAAGAGGATCTTGGTCGTGCTCTCTGGCTCCCGCGCCGCCACGTCGCCGTCGTCGCTCGCACTATGTTCCTGTTGCTGCCGTTTTGATCTGTCCCGATTCCATCACGTCCTCCGCCCCTCTTTCTCTTTCTCTGCTCCTTTTTTTTTTGCCCAGTTTTTCCTTATTTTTTTCCCCAAAAAGGGTCCCTCGCCCTAAGCAATAATTTTTTTTTGGTCATGGAGGTCGGGCAAGTGCCCTAGCAGGCCAGGCGGTGGATCCGCCACTGCATGGAAACAACGTAGAACAGACGAGAACGTCATCGCCGACATTGTCAACTTCGGCCTTCGATTCCAGTGTCTTCGGGCCTCCGTTCACAGCGAGGTTAGTACCGTTGGAATCCTTGCGACGTCCACAACAAAACCCATATTCCGGATCACCGTTCCGTCGCCGTCGACCGCCGCCGCTGCCGCCTTCGGAGCCGTTTTCCGATCAACTCCGACGACCGATGGAAAAACTGAGTATACCACGACGATCCTTGTCGCGAGAGGAACAATAGCCCTCAATCAATTTCAGTTTTGGACAACTTTTGTCGGCGAGCTCCGCCGACCTACAATTTGACTTTCTGAGCAAACTGTCGACTTTTTGGGGAAACAGACAACGCCACTGAGTTCCTGGCCGCGGAAGAATAAAGAACCACTATCTCTTTTGTGTCTCCGGCGACAATTCCTCCATCAACCACCGCGAACCACAACTTTCTCCGGCGACTCTTTACCGACAAGCTTTCAGAACTTGGATTTCGTAAGCCTTCAACCTTTGTATATGTTTTAGCTTCGGACAAGCAAGTTTTAAAGAAAAATAACCTTTCGTTGTTATTGTGAAAATCAAAGTTTAAAAGTTGATTAGTGAAGAGTTTTGATTTATTTTACAAAATGATTTAAATTTCAAAAGAAATATGTATTCTATTATTTTGTTGTAACTGTTGACTGAGAAAGCGTCGTTTAAATTGCAGGTGCTTCGAGTCAATTGTCTAAAGTCGTAGTTAAGACCTTGAGTTAGTGGGTTGACTTAGTTAGTGATTTCGTTAAGTATGCTTGTGAAAGGTATGAAGAATGTAAGCACTTTGCATCAGGGCTATGGAAGGAAGCGAGCCGATGCGTAAAGCAAAGATTTGATTTGGATCGGAGTCATAGGTTAGAAAGGAAAACGCTTAAGGTAAGGGTAACTCAGTTTTAGCGCGTCTTTGAGTCTTGCATGCTTTTATCGCACTGCATGAGTTTGAGATGAATGTGTTTAATTTGATTGGCAATTGATTGAAATATTAACATGTTTTGCAATGTTGTATGCTTTCTTATGTTGAATGTTTTCTGAGGCTTGTGCCAAATGATTTCTGGAGGCTTCGGCCAAGTGAACTTATTGAGACGCATGTCTCCGTTTTCTAGGGCTTCAGCCATTGGTTATTGTTGATGCTCTGACTGTTGATAATATGAATAACATGTGGTTACTATGATTTAATTATTGGTTTGAGAATTGTTTTGACTGGCTTGAAGTGGCAATGAGGTGAGTATGGTCCCACGTGATTGTCCCGTCTTTCGAGACGTTATACCGTGACAATGAGATGATAATTTGTCCCATGAGATTGTCACATTCTTCGGAATGTTCCTATGGCAATGAGATGGTAATTTGTCCCATGAGATTGTCTCATTCTACGGAATGACTATATTGTTTGTATTTACAATGAGATCCCATGAGATTGTCTCATTCTACGGAATGACTATATTGTTTGTATTGACAATGAGATGGTAATTTATCCCATGAGATTGTCGCATTCTACGGAATGACTATATTGTTTGTATTGACAATGAGATGGTAATTTGTCCCATGAGATTGTCGCATTCTACGGAATGACTATATTGTTTGTATTGACAATGAGATGGTAATTTGTCCCATGAGATTGTCGCATTCTTCGGAATGATTTGATGTTATATTGTTGAGGTTGTTGATATCTGATTTGATGTTATATTGTTGAGGTTGTTGATATCTGATTTGATGTTATATTGTTGAGGTTGTTGATATATGAATTGATGTTACATTGTTGAAGTTGTTGATATCTGATTTGATTCTATATTGTTGAGGTTATTTATATCTGGTCTAATTCTATGTTGTTGTTTATATTGATATCTATCTTTGATTATATTGTTAGCTTATCTATTTGTGGTATCTATGCTGTTAAGTTGTTGATATCTAAATTAATCTATGTTGCTAAGTTGTTGATATCTGAGTTAAATTCATATCGTTGATTTTGCTGATATATGATTTGATTTCATGTTGTTGGATATATGTTGTCATTTATCTTGAAATAAGTTGCTAGTTTATGTGCCATGATAAGCACTTAAATTTGAATAGCATGTTTTTCTCTTTTATATGTGGTAGTTGTATGGAGTTAACCCTTTATGTTTGCTATTTGTTGTTTGGGCGCTTAACGCTATTAGGCGATGGAGAATCTTCGATGAAGATTGACCTTTGTGCGAGTTGGAGATGAGGACTTGAAGAATTATGGAAGACTCGAAGAATAGAGTAGGGTGTAGGGCTAGAGCCATGGGTTAGAGAGCTTACTGTTATTGGTTTAGGCTTGCATAAAGATTTTAGGAATTTATATTTGAGGTTTCGGGTAGGTTCCGGTGCATTGCTTTCCTGCGGTTCCCCGATGTGGAGATCGTAGGGAGTATGTCGGTTTTGTGGTGCCTTTGCATAATGGATTTCTTGTTGAATCTGATTCTTGTTAGGTTTTGTATGTGTTTTCAGTTTACCCTCAGGTACTTGCCTTATTTCAAGGCTAGATGTAAATTTATTTACAGTTGGGAGTATGCATGACATGTTTTGGAAATACTTCGAAAAGAAAAAAAATATATTAGCTTTTATGAATCCAATTTGGAAATCATTGCATATTTACTTTATCAGGTTACTATTGTGACCCCCGAAATTCGGGGCGTTACACTAACCACTAACATTTGCCTATAAAAAAATGTGAATAGAGAAAGTGTATTTTGGTCATGATCTTTTATGAGAAAAAATTTGATGCACCGACGGTGTAAAACAGTCGACCAATCATATTTCTTGAATATTGGAAAGATGAATTTTCTATTTAATTAAATTGAGTGACATGACAAATCTTTGAAATCTGATTGGTTGACGGTGTAAAAAAACTTACATACTACACACAATTCCTGACTATGCACCAGCCGTAGTACCAAAGCAAGAAATCTAGCCCCTCTGAAAACATGCTCACAGTTATAGCAATCTTTCCTCCATAAGGTCTCAAAGCCCCCTGCCACCTGAGCAGTCAGAACACAATGCATCGCCAAACCCTTTTTCCTCAACCAACCCCGCAGCACCTCGTCACGCTCCTCACACAATTTAGTTTCCTAAAGCATTATTATCTCAATCTTTGCTTTTTCCAACGCCAATCATACCACTTTCTTTTTTCTGACCGACCCAAACCCCTCACATTCCACGTTACCCATGCCCCTATTATTGTCTAGATACGCATACCATAGGAAATTTCCCTAGCCAATCCCAGTACAATTACCTCCTCACAACAATCAAACAACAACCCCGCACGTTGGCTTCTAATTAACGCTCGTCGTGACCTTGTAATAACTCCACCATGACTGTGGCAATCCACAAGCATTAATTAACGATCTTGTGTCGCCTTCTTCAGCCCAGATAGCTCCGAATTTCTCATAGCTTTAGGTTGCCTCCCTCTTGACCTTGAAGTTGAATAAAGTAGCACAAGAAGGGTGGGGTTTGAATTGTGCCATCCGAAAACTTGGATTTCTAAACGATTGAAAGATTTAGGCTTAATACATCAGAAGACCCCTGAAATTGTAAAGGGAATCAATTCCAGGACCGAAATTTTTTTTGCATCAAATTGGGTCCCTAAGAATTTTTTTTTTAATTCAATTAAGGCCAAAGTGTGCCAGACTTCAATTTTGTCCTAATCATCAATTCCACGTGGCTTTTTTTAATTTTTTTTAATTAAAAAATTATAAAAAAATTAATTTTTATTCCAACTCATCTCATTTATTTAAGGAGAAAAATAAAAATATTAAAAAATTACAATTTATTTAACTTTGATCCTAATTATATCCTTAATACTTATCTCCTTCCATCTCCATGGAATCAACAACAACAAATTCAGAAAGAAAAAATCCTCAGAATCAACAATAAATCTAACATCAACCACCATCTTCATCTTCCTCAATCTCCACCGCGCCGCCGCTCAATCTCCACCGCGCCGCCGCCAGATGCCGTCATAGTCGACGTTGCAGAATATGTCGTCGCGGGCACAAGGAGGAGGAGTCGTACCCAAGCTCAACAGATATAATGGTTCCATAAGGCTTGAACAAATCAAGTAGGTGAGCAGCGTTGAAGCTTATGGGAAGATTGCAGACATAGAATCTTTGTCTGGGTTGGGGGTGGGGAAGAAGAAGAAGAATGAGTTTTCTTGTTCTCTCCTCAGTTAGGGTTCAATTTGGGGGAAGATTGAGATTGGGTTTAATTTGGGGGTGAAAATGTTTAATTCAGGATTGGTTATAAGGATTATTAGATTAGATTAGGTTAGATTATTAGATTGTTTAGTTAAGGATTATTAGATTAGGTTTTTTATTAAGTTTTTACATTTTTTTTCTGATTAAATAATTGAGTTGGAATTAAAAATAATCTTTTTATTTAAAAAAAATTATAAAAGCCACGTGGAATTGATGACTGGGATAAAATTGAAGGCTGGCACACTTTGGCCTTAATTGAATTAAAAAAAAAAATTTAGGGACCCAATTTGATGCAAAAATTTTCTAGGCCCTGGATTTGATTCCCTTTAAAATTACAGGGGCCTTCTGATGTATTAAGCCAGAGATTTATCATCTTCATTAAGATCGTTTCGTGCAGCGAAAATGTGAGAGTAGGGAAGAAGTCAATAAACGTCATCATGTTATCCTGGTTCACCCCCTGAACGGTAGAGCTACATCCAGTCCTTGACTATACCAAGATTTCACTAAGCAACAATATCAAGGACTTCTCCTTACAAGTATTCTTTGTCCCCTGCCTCTTCAGGCAAAACAAGTATTATTTTGCCACTATCTCTTCAGGCATTACCGGGTATTCTTTGGCCGTTGCCTCCATGGCAAAACAAGTATTCGTACGACTTCTCCTTAAAAGTATTATTATGACTCCTCCTTACTAAGTATTATCAAGACTCCTCCTTACAACAAGTTTATAGGACTTCTCCTTAAACGATCTTTCTCAAGATCATTTTATCTACATATGTATCTCTTCAAAAAAGAGTGATGGTAGATACAATTCAATTTATGAATCATAAAGTATTTTTGGATTGAATCTAAAACATATACTTTATAATCTATTCCATGAGAGAGTAAGTTGGAGATTTGACTCTTAAGAAAAACTTCTCATCATGTTGAAGCAGACGATATTAATGATCGTTTCTGAGTGATGAGCTCTGAGGCTTCTTTTCTTCGTAAGTCTTAAGGGCTAATTCCGTTGAGCGCAAAGGCTCTCTAGATTGTGAGCCTAGAAGCTTATTATGCAATTCTTCATATCTTCACTTTATACTCTTGAATCAGTTGTGAGAGAAAAATAGTCGTTGGAGCGTGTTTTTCACAAAGCTTTTAGTCGTTGGATCAAACAGTACATTGTGTACTTGATTCATATGCGTTGTTGTCATAGTCCTGTTTGATTGAGGTCTTTTGCCGAAAAAATGTAATATGTCAGCTTGTAGGTAGCATAGGTCTGAGCTTCTATCTGTTGGTGTATAGATATGGAAATTTGATAGTGACACCTTTGTACTTCTTGCTTTGCTTTGTCCTTTGTCGGAATATGTGATCTCGACTTTGCAAAACTTCTCCAAAAAGCTATTATGAGCTCTTTTCTAATTTGTCTTCAACGGTCATTCTTCAGACTTTGCAACTTTCATCATTTGATAAACCTTTTTCCACTCGGACGATCTGCTTTGATTGCTTTTATGGTCCTGTCGTCTTTCCTTTCTTCAGACGATCTTTCTTCATCGTTCTTCTATTCTTTAGACGATGTTCCTTGCTTCATTCATTCTTCATGTTCGTCACTAGGAGTTTAGAGATAAGATTAGACCAATCACTTGAAGCTTCTTTTCTTGAGGTGGATTGTCTCGAAGTGAGTTGCCTGAATGAGTAGATCATAGATCATAGTTGTATTTTCTCCATTTCTTGTATGAGAGAGAAAGAGGAAACTTGATGTTTTTGTCGGTGTGCTTATTTCCTTGATCAACATGCTTCATAGTGTATAACTTAATTTCTTGCACTTGATCTTCTCCTTCAGCTTGTCAGAGATGTATTTCAAATTAGTTGGCGCTCATTCTCTGCACATTACTTCATTCGTTTAGTCCTTGAGATAGACGATGAAAGTAGACGTTGCGTGCAATCTTCGTAGACGATCTGATTGCTTTGCTTGATCTTGCATGAGTTGACTTGAATCTTTGACTTCTTCTTCCAGAGATGGTCTTGATGCTTTTACTCTAAATGTGTAGATTGTCTTGTATCTTGATTATTCTTCTCTTCTCTAGCTCAAACGATGTGACACGTTTGAATTTCTTTGGTTGTATCGTCTGCCCTTGTGGCTTTGACATTTCTTCTCTTAGGTTAAGCGTCTTCTTGCATAGTCTTATGCTTTGAATATCAGACGATGAGGGATGTGAATCATAAGTGTTGTTTTCATGAAATGTAATTCATGTAAGACTTTAAGCATAAGACTTATCATTCAAAATATAATAAATGATATATCTAGCGTTTGAGTTCACCTTGCGCGATTGACCCCGAGGTCGCCGCACACTAATAAGAGCCTCCTCTTCTTTGTGAAAGTCCTCTTCTTGCTCAAATGCGTCCCCAATCACTATTTCATCCTCTACCGCTAGACTCGCACCATCATCATAACTCACGCCTCTATTACTTGGTTCCACAGTCCCTAAAGACGCGACAACCTTCACTGCTTCCTAAACAAGATGACTTGCGCTCGGGCCCAACAACAGAGTTCTCTTAGTCTCCTCATCAACTGATTCTTTCAGCCCAAAATATATTAATGGTATTTGATGCATAGCGTGCCACACATTTACTGGTAATAAACTTGGCCCACTCCAGAATTGTGGAATGTAGCTCCTCATAAGTAGAAAAATTTCATCTCTGCCATGTCATCATCAACTGATCTTTCAGACCAAAAATCCTGGAAAAATCTTTGTAAATGCTTTTACTCTTATTTTCTTATTTTCCTTCTTTCTCTTTGTATTGGGTTGAAGTACTCGTTATACTTCATTTCAATATAATTCTTATTGCTTATCAAAAAAATCGGAATCGCAAAAAAATCATTTTTCCGTTTTTTCCAAAACCTATAAATAGCTTGAAAAATTAGATTTTTTGCAAAATAACCCATTTTCCCCACCCCCAAAACCGCGAGTTCCTAGAGAGAGAGAGAGATCCAGATCTTCGTCGTTTCTTGCCCGTTTGCTTCACCGATCGTCACTAATCGAAGACCTCGAGGTAGGTAATCTATACTCTCCTTCGAATCGTCGTTTCTGTCCATTTCTCCTGCGACTTTCTGAGTTCAAAATTTTGAGGTTTTTGAAAAACTGTTCAAATCAGCTGATTTCAGCGTCTAAACTTCTTCCCTGCATGCTCCTGAGCGTGTTCTGCGGATTAGATTTTGTCAAATGTCGACGAAATGCCGCCGGGATCAATTTCTACCCTAAATACCCATTTTTCGGCAAAGTCGCAACCTTTACGCTCTAATCTATCGACTTGGCTTAGTGCTAGTAGGATTTGTCGTCATAAACGTCGTTGTGGACGTCCCCATCCAATTTGTTTTTCAAAAATCCAATTTTGAAATTCTGAGCTAAAAATAATGACCAAACTGCCCCTATATCAGTTTTCGATCCGAAAATTTTTCCGAGCTTAGAACCGTCTTAGTTACGGCTTATGTTAACCTAGGAACCAAGTTTGATCGAAGAAAAATCGACCCTCCCAATTAAGGAAAGTGGCCGAGAGCTATACCAAGGGGGGAGGAAATCCGACTTTTTCGAAAACTTGTCTTAACGCGTTAGATTGTCGTACCACAGAGTTTGTAATGTACCGTGTAACCCTAGGACTTATTGCTTGCTGAGTTTCTGACTCAATGTGTTGATTTCTGTGATTTTGGCTTAAGGTTCTTTTGAGGAGTTTCCTGGAGATCAAGGCGAGGAACGTGAAGGAGGTTGTGAGGAAAACGCTGGAGGAGTTACAAGTGAGGGCTACTCTCTGAATTACTAGATAATGCTTTAGGTGTCGATGAAATTCGACTTGATTTATGTGTTATGCACCTAATTGCTAAATGTCTGAAATGATTTCTGAGGCTTCGGCCGAACTTGTTGAGTATTTGATGCCATGATATTGTCTGCTAAATGATTCACATGCTATGTGCTACATGGTTAACTTAGGATGTGTTGGAATATGCTGTTTATGCTTTTGACTGAGCTGTTTTATTTATGCTATTCCACTTATACATGAGATTCTGAGGAGTGAGGATTACGGGCAGGTCATGCCAAATTTTTATGAGATTTTGAGAGAGTTTTAAAGGACGAACGAAGTTCGGACCTTGTTATGTTTTAATGGATCGAGACCTTCTCAGGGAATTATTTGAGATTATGGGATCTCTAAAAACTCTTAGGAAGTATTATAAGATTAAAATGAAAACTATTTTATCACGGAAAACTCATAAGACATTAATCAATTTCTAAATCCTTTGAACAATAATGATACCCTTAGATAAGAGTTTAGAGCCTGAATATTAGTTTGGGAAATATGAGAAGTGTCGTCGAGTCCAAGTCTTGAGGAAACTTACAAGTTTCCGAGTATGCTTATACTTTTTCGCTCGATGAGCAGTTTAATGTTTGGCTATCTAAAGTTTAGCCGGGAACTATAAGTTTCCAAGTACTCGGTACCTTTTCGCTCGATGAGCAGTTTGTTGATTGGCTATCTAAAGTTTAGCCGGGAACCATGAGTTCCAAAGTACATTCTTCTTCTTTTGATTAATTCATTTTGTCGCAGAATCGACGTTTGCCTTAGGGTAGGCTTTTTAGAGACAATAAGTTAGCTAGAACACGTGACGACGTGTCGAGTGAGGTCGGAGACGTTGTTTGGCTAATCACTTGCATTCATGCACTCATTTTGAGGTTAATACACGGCGGATTACCGGACCTCGGTGGATTCCAAAATGGTCATAAGACCCGGATTTCCATATTTAGGACACTACGGTGGTCCTTAGTAGCAGACGGAATGGCAGACCTACGGGTTCACTGCTGATCTGACTACTTTTGTGTGGTGTAAGAGGCGCCCGAGCGGAATGGTCCCACTTTGGCCGGTGTTAGGGCTGACTCGATGGTGTCCATCCTTCTTCCGGAATGCATTTTGTTACCCAGCATTGCATTTCATGCAACATACATGCTGACTTAGTTGCTGAGTGTGATTGGTACCTGTTTATCCTACTTGAGGCATGCTAATTCTTATTATTATCTTTATATTCATTGTGATATATGCAACCCTAGGATGTTATCCCTAAACTCTAAGCCTGAGAGGCTAATAATTATTATCCCATATATATATATCTGGCTTTAATATTTATATAATTCTTTGGAGTTGACCCTCGCGTCTTCTATGTGTGTTTGGGCGGACTACGCCTTTGTCAGATGTCCATGGCGGACCGGTTCACGATGGTTCACCCTTCAGGGGAAACTAGGTTGAAGAAGCTTGATCAGGAGGACTACGGTTCAGGGGTGGTCGACCCCGCTGGCCACCGAGCGACTTACTCGAGATGGGATTAGTGTAGGAGTAGAGTCTTAGCTCTGACCGTCATTGTTTCTTTGGGGACAGGGTAGTTTCCCGCCTATAGCTTTTTGTGTGGTTCTTCTACGGGGATCACAGAGAGTTGGTTGGGCTAAGAGGTCTTGCTCTAGGCCATCTGGGCTAACTCATTCTCATTTTGAGGGATAGTGTTGCGGACACTTGACTTTTCTTTTGGTTTGTACTTTTGCCTACGGGCGTTACTCTTTTTCTGTCACCCGTCACTGGAGGTTACTCGTGACGTGGTAGTGTTTAGCGAGGCATGTATATATAGTTGTATAGTAGTTCCTTTTATCTTTTGTTGGGGAGTTTTATTGCTTTCTGTCTTTAGTTATATTGTCGAAAAAAATAATTCACGTTTTTCCGCTTAAAGTATTTTCTTTTGGTTACTAAAGTGACGCCACCGAAATCGGGGTGTTACATTGTGGTATCAGAGCTTAGTCGAGTCTTTCGGGAGTCTTTGGGGAATAGGTCTTCTGTGCTAGGTTGTGTGACTCTGCAAAGAGTAAAAATTGATTGTCTGCCAAGCGATTTCTCGCTTAGAATTGATTGAAGTTATTGCTTGATCATATTGTATAGTATGTTAGATGCTATCCGATGATGAGTACTAACTGTTTGTTTGACTAAGCATAGGATGGTAAGCCCTGACAGGATGGCAAAGGCAATAGCTACCATGATTGAGGCAATGATGAATCAGGCTGCTGAGGACGCTTACAGACGCGCTGAGGAGGCTGCACGTGAACGACCTCAACCGCTAATCGAGGCGTCCAAGTACCAGCATAGTGGATTGGATCGAGCTGGAGCTGGAGGACCAGTGAGGTCAGATCCACAGGAGTACCGGCAGTGGAAGCCATACCAGCATCCCGAGGGAAGAGACCCTACCCAAGGATCACGCAAGTTAACGACCGCAACTAATTTCCAGGAGGCTGTGACATGCTACCGTTGTGGGAGACTTGGACACTACGCCTTTCAGTGCTCAGTGACTGGACCACAATGCTTCAAGTGCAAACAACGTGGACATTTGGCCGTGAACTGTAGGACGTTCCAAGCGGGACCGTCTGACAACAAGATGAAGGGTAAACTTCCTGCCATATCTAAAGGGGCGAGGAAGCAAGTAACGTGTTACAGGTGCAAGAAGGTGGGGCACCACTCTAACAAGTGTCCAGACGGGAGACCTCTATGTTTTAACTGCAATCACCCGGGGCATCAAGCCAAGGGTTGCAATGTAACCAGGGTTGAGCCATCTGTGCCTACGGTAAGAGGAAGACATCCTGCTGCACGGGGAGGAGTCTATGTCTCGTGCGGCGAGGGAGCTGACGGACTAGTCAGAGGAGAGCGCACAAACGATGGTAACCTTCTAACTATTCCTTCTCATTCTAGTATAATACGCTCCATTACTCTCGTAGCACATGCGACGCACCAATTTTACTTAAATTGTTTAAGCATTGACTTTATAGTTATTACGCCTAATAATACTTTATTTGACCATTGCTCGTGTTTAAACTATAGAAGTTACACGAGGTTCAGAATAACACGTTAAGCCTAGAAAGTAGTCTTGCACCGATGCGTTTAACAAGAAGCTAGAAGCTGAAGGATGAATCTCAGAGAGATTCCGTATGGATAGTATATGTATGGTGTCGAGAGTGTGTAGTTCCGTAGCGGCATCATTGAGGATTTAATATCAAGATCTCTGTGACTACTGGATGTTAGGAACTCATCGACTGTTCCAGTGGGTTTTTCTAAATCTTCACCTTCGATGTATTAGGCCTGATCAACTTAATATTGAGGGGGTGATATTCGGAATCAGAACTGGCAATGGACTTTGATAGATGGATTGGTAAGATTAATTTGATTGGATCGAGGATTAGTTGAGTTGGGAAGTAAAGTTCTTGTTAAGTAGTTGATCTCCTTTGGGGAGGAGTTATAGTTTAAGAAATGGATATTCATTTAAGAAGTATTGAAGAATTAAAGGACATTTGAGGTCCAAACGTGGTGAAAGTTTAGGTTTTAAGTCTATGAATTCTTGTCTTAAGTGCGTAGGACTCAAGGTTTGTTGGGTTTTGATCGAGAGACTAAGTATCGGATTGATGGGAGGACGATCTAGTTACGGAAATAAAGAGTTAGTATTAAGATAAATACTTGAGGTTGTTATAGGTGGACAAATTTCTTAGAGTCTAAGAGTGAATGGAACTTTGTTATGGATTCCGATATTGCATGCTGGGGTTAGCAAGTGAATTTCACTAAGTTAAGTGAGGATTTAAGGGTTAAGATTGACCTTGGGAGGTGAAAATCATGTTCGAATCAGAGATTTAGTGGTGTTGGCATTAATGATTGTAGTTAAACCTCCGAATGTTGAGGGATCGGATGATAAAATGACTAGTTAAGTTTCCTGAGGTACAGCTATGGTTTGATCTTCTAGGGAATAAGTTCGGATTTGGGGGAAGTGTTAAGGATTTTAGGTAATTGTAAAGTGGGTTGTGAATAAGTGAAGGTTGGTTTTATGGTTCAAGTAAGGGAAGTCTCGAAAAAGGGGAGATGACAATAATGGATTGTAAGATATTAAGATGGTGATTAGCTTATAAGTCGCTGATGAATGGATGTTAAAAGGGATTGGGTCTAGCGATGCACAAGGTATTAAGACTCACGTCGAGTTTTACTTGAGTGATGACTAAGTAGAAGATTGATCTCATGGTGCGAATGAGGATAGTTACGAAGTTGGAATCGACGTTAATGGACTAGTAGATTCCAAGGGAATAGTTCGTCTATGAGTTATAGAGCGATCGAGTTAAGTTTTGAATCATGAGTGGAGATCACGAGGACAGGTTGAACATTCACTCTGGAATGCCAGAGGTGTACTGATTTTAAGCAGAATTTTTGGACGAACAAAAGTAAAGGATCAAGTGGTTAAGGTTGTGCAATTGCACGTAGCGTCAACCAATGTTATTTCCAACATAGAACCGACACGAGTGGTCGAGCAGGACGACATAGAGCTTAAAGTACTTGTTTGACCAGAAGGAGTTGAACATGAGACAACGACGCTGGATGGAATTTCTCAAGGATTACGATTTTACCTTACAATACCATCCTGGAAAGGCTAATGTCGTTACTGATGCATTGAGCAGGAAGATGCATATCTCATCAATGATGGTTAGGGAGCTGCAACTGCTGGAACAATTTTGAGATTTGAGCTTAGATGTGAGAGCATCTGAGGGAGAACTGAAGTTTGGGACGATCAAGATCACCAATGGATTGATGGAAGAAATCCGAGACCAACAGTTACAAGATGAATTTTTACTCGGAAAATAAGAATTTAGTAATTCAGGGTAAGGACCCGGAATTCAAGGTAGGGAGTGACAATATCCTGCGATGCAAGGATAGAGTGTGCGTACCTAACAACCCTGACTTAAGGAGGTTGATTATGGACGAAGGTCACAAAAGCAAGTTGAGCATTCACCCTGGAAGGAAAAAGATGTATCAGGACTTGAAGGTGAATTTTTGGTGGCCAGGGATGAAGAGACAAGTGGCAGGATATGTAGCTGGATGTTTAATCTGTCAGAAGGCGAAGGTGGAACATCAGAAATCTTCAGGTATGCTACAGAGCTTGGATGTACCTCAATGGAAATGGGATAGCATATCGATCGATTTTGTCGTAGCGTTGCCAAGAACTCAAAAGGGATATGATTCGATTTGGGTAGTCGTGGATCGATTGACTAAGTCGGCTCATTTCATACCTGTGAGAACTACGTACAACGTGGATAAGCTATCAGAGATTTATATAGCTGAGATTGTGCGACTTCATGGAGTGCCAACAAGTATCGTTTCCGATAGAGACCCGAAGTTTACTTCACATTTGTGGGGAGCTCTTCATAATGCTTTGGGAACGAGGCTGAGATTAAGTTCTGCTTATCATCCACAGACTGATGGGCAAACTGAGAGAACTATCCAATCATTGGAGGATTTGCTACGAGCTTGCGTGTTAGACAACAAGGGCAGTTGGGATACCCTATTGCCACTGATTGAGTTCACATATAACAACAGTTTTCATACGACCATAGGTATGGCACCGTATGAGGCTTTGTATGGCCGCAAGTGTAGAACACCTTTATGTTGGTATCAAGATGGAGAGAATTTGTTAGTAGGACCGGAACTTCTGCAACAGATGACTGAGAAGATTAAACAGATCAGAGAGAAGATGAAGGCTTCTCAGGGTAGACAGAAGAGCTATGCAGATCAAAGGCGCAGAACCCTGGAATTTGAAGAGGGAGATCATGTGTTTCTGCGAGTTACTCAGACTACAGGAGTTGGTCGAGCAATCAAATCAAGAAAGCTTACGCCAAAGTTCATTGGACCTTATCAGATTACTCGTCGTGTAGGACCGGTAGTTTATCAGATCGCACTACCGCCTTTTCTATCAAACATTCACGATGTATTCCATGCGACACAACTGCGGAAGTATATTGCTGATCCGACGCACGTCATCGAGTTGGATGACATTGAGTTGAAGGATAACTTGTCTTTCGAGACACCGCCAATCAGCATTGGTGACACAAGGATAAAGCAGTTGAGGGGAAAAGAGATCGAGTTAGTGAAGGTTATTTGGAACAAGGACACCGGCGATGCAACGTGGGAGCTGAAGGAAAAGATCAAGGAACAGTATCCAGAACTTTTTACTGACCCTTAAGTTTCGAGGTCGAAACTTTCTTTTTGGAGGGTAGTAATGTAAGGCCCAAGTTTTAACGCTTTGGATAAGTGAATAAAATAAAAGAGTTATTTGATTAAGATAAATTTGGGAAGGAAAGAGGTTCAGGAAAAGTCCAAGAATGTATCGAAAAACCGAAAGAGTTATAGCACGACTAACATACGCTTAATCCTAGGTCGAAGGTATTAGTGAATAGTTAATTTACGCTTTAGGACTCGATGGAAACTAATTCCAAAAAATCCTCAGAGAAATGTTAGAACTTCTCTCTTCCGTCCTTAAACAACCATTTCGATGCGAAATCCTGGAAAGTACGAACGTCAAATTCCAATTCTCGGAAGTTTGCCGAAACGGAATCCCTGATAGTTCGAAAAACCTAAGATCGACAGACGATGAAGACTTTTTCTATCCGGAAACTCAAATGAAGATTCCACCCGCGTTCTCCTACTTCTCTCATCATTCCTAATCTTTCTTCAGAAGGAAGTTTTCTCATCCGACGATCACTGCAAAAAGTAGTTTTTCGGGATAAACCGACTTACACCGACTTATGCCGATTTTGGATCTTTTGGTTTAATTCCAAGAATCCTGTTTTGAGTTCTGGAATTCTGTCGCCAGAACCTATCTTAGAATGCGCAGAGGAACGCGCAGGAAAAATCGGAATCGCAAAAAAATCATTTTTCCGTTTTTTCCAAAACCTATAAATAGCTTGAAAAATTAGATTTTTTGCAAAAAAACCCATTTTCCCCACCCCCAAAACCGCGAGTTCCTAGAGAGAGAGAGAGATCCAGATCTTCGTCGTTTCTTGCCCGTTTGCTTCACCGATCGTCACTAATCGAAGACCTCGAGGTAGGTAATCTATACTCTCCTTCGAATCGTCGTTTCTGTCCATTTCTCCTGCGACTTTCTGAGTTCAAAATTTTGAGGTTTTTGAAAAACTGTTCAAATCAGCTGATTTCAGCGTCTAAACTTCTTCCCTGCATGCTCCTGAGCGTGTTCTGCGGATTAGATTTTGTCAAATGTCGACGAAATGCCGCCGGGATCAATTTCTACCCTAAATACCCATTTTTCGGCAAAGTCGCAACCTTTACGCTCTAATCTATCGACTTGGCTTAGTGCTAGTAGGATTTGTCGTCATAAACGTCGTTGTGGACGTCCCCATCCAATTTGTTTTTCAAAAATCCAATTTTGAAATTCTGAGCTAAAAATAATGACCAAACTGCCCCTATATCAGTTTTCGATCCGAAAATTTTTCCGAGCTTAGAACCGTCTTAGTTACGGCTTATGTTAACCTAGGAACCAAGTTTGATCGAAGAAAAATCGACCCTCCCAATTAAGGAAAGTGGCCGAGAGCTATACCAAGGGGGGAGGAAATCCGACTTTTTCGAAAACTTGTCTTAACGCGTTAGATTGTCGTACCACAGAGTTTGTAATGTACCGTGTAACCCTAGGACTTATTGCTTGCTGAGTTTCTGACTCAATGTGTTGATTTCTGTGATTTTGGCTTAAGGTTCTTTTGAGGAGTTTCCTGGAGATCAAGGCGAGGAACGTGAAGGAGGTTGTGAGGAAAACGCTGGAGGAGTTACAAGTGAGGGCTACTCTCTGAATTACTAGATAATGCTTTAGGTGTCGATGAAATTCGACTTGATTTATGTGTTATGCACCTAATTGCTAAATGTCTGAAATGATTTCTGAGGCTTCGGCCGAACTTGTTGAGTATTTGATGCCATGATATTGTCTGCTAAATGATTCACATGCTATGTGCTACATGGTTAACTTAGGATGTGTTGGAATATGCTGTTTATGCTTTTGACTGAGCTGTTTTATTTATGCTATTCCACTTATACATGAGATTCTGAGGAGTGAGGATTACGGGCAGGTCATGCCAAATTTTTATGAGATTTTGAGAGAGTTTTAAAGGACGAACGAAGTTCGGACCTTGTTATGTTTTAATGGATCGAGACCTTCTCAGGGAATTATTTGAGATTATGGGATCTCTAAAAACTCTTAGGAAGTATTATAAGATTAAAATGAAAACTATTTTATCACGGAAAACTCATAAGACATTAATCAATTTCTAAATCCTTTGAACAATAATGATACCCTTAGATAAGAGTTTAGAGCCTGAATATTAGTTTGGGAAATATGAGAAGTGTCGTCGAGTCCAAGTCTTGAGGAAACTTACAAGTTTCCGAGTATGCTTATACTTTTTCGCTCGATGAGCAGTTTAATGTTTGGCTATCTAAAGTTTAGCCGGGAACTATAAGTTTCCAAGTACTCGGTACCTTTTCGCTCGATGAGCAGTTTGTTGATTGGCTATCTAAAGTTTAGCCGGGAACCATGAGTTCCAAAGTACATTCTTCTTCTTTTGATTAATTCATTTTGTCGCAGAATCGACGTTTGCCTTAGGGTAGGCTTTTTAGAGACAATAAGTTAGCTAGAACACGTGACGACGTGTCGAGTGAGGTCGGAGACGTTGTTTGGCTAATCACTTGCATTCATGCACTCATTTTGAGGTTAATACACGGCGGATTACCGGACCTCGGTGGATTCCAAAATGGTCATAAGACCCGGATTTCCATATTTAGGACACTACGGTGGTCCTTAGTAGCAGACGGAATGGCAGACCTACGGGTTCACTGCTGATCTGACTACTTTTGTGTGGTGTAAGAGGCGCCCGAGCGGAATGGTCCCACTTTGGCCGGTGTTAGGGCTGACTCGATGGTGTCCATCCTTCTTCCGGAATGCATTTTGTTACCCAGCATTGCATTTCATGCAACATACATGCTGACTTAGTTGCTGAGTGTGATTGGTACCTGTTTATCCTACTTGAGGCATGCTAATTCTTATTATTATCTTTATATTCATTGTGATATATGCAACCCTAGGATGTTATCCCTAAACTCTAAGCCTGAGAGGCTAATAATTATTATCCCATATATATATATCTGGCTTTAATATTTATATAATTCTTTGGAGTTGACCCTCGCGTCTTCTATGTGTGTTTGGGCGGACTACGCCTTTGTCAGATGTCCATGGCGGACCGGTTCACGATGGTTCACCCTTCAGGGGAAACTAGGTTGAAGAAGCTTGATCAGGAGGACTACGGTTCAGGGGTGGTCGACCCCGCTGGCCACCGAGCGACTTACTCGAGATGGGATTAGTGTAGGAGTAGAGTCTTAGCTCTGACCGTCATTGTTTCTTTGGGGACAGGGTAGTTTCCCGCCTATAGCTTTTTGTGTGGTTCTTCTACGGGGATCACAGAGAGTTGGTTGGGCTAAGAGGTCTTGCTCTAGGCCATCTGGGCTAACTCATTCTCATTTTGAGGGATAGTGTTGCGGACACTTGACTTTTCTTTTGGTTTGTACTTTTGCCTACGGGCGTTACTCTTTTTCTGTCACCCGTCACTGGAGGTTACTCGTGACGTGGTAGTGTTTAGCGAGGCATGTATATATAGTTGTATAGTAGTTCCTTTTATCTTTTGTTGGGGAGTTTTATTGCTTTCTGTCTTTAGTTATATTGTCGAAAAAAATAATTCACGTTTTTCCGCTTAAAGTATTTTCTTTTGGTTACTAAAGTGACGCCACCGAAATCGGGGTGTTACACTTAGGGCTTCAAAGCAAACTCTGCGATCCGCCACCGACTACTATACGCCGTTGTTGTTCATTCAATATGGTTTCCTGTAACAGCCGAAGTTCTGATTTCAATTGCAGCACTGATTCTTTCACTGCTTCCCTTTTTGTTGTTCCTCCTAGCCCGCAGACATTCCAAGTCAGTCAAGGTCCCGACATCTTACTTGAGATGGGGGTGGTTTTGACGAATTTGAGCCTCCAAACCAGGAAGCATCAAAGCTTATGACCCTCGCGGTTTCAAACCCAATTGCTTACCAAGTAGCCAAGTTCTCCGAGCCCGAGATGTCACTCAATCTTCCCCCTGGACTGACTCTAATAAATCAAGGGTGAGGTTGAGGTTTATTTTTACTACCCTTGGGACGCCCCCGTTGAGAACTCTTCTTGGAGGAATTTGTGTTTGATGATTTCTTCACAGCCGGCGTCACAGGTTCAACAGAAGCAACATGACCGGGAGAGCACGTGAGAGGGAAGCACTGTTGAGATGACGTCTCTGGAGAAGAGGCGTTACGCACCGTAGCAGAAGGGGACGCACGTTGTCTGATTATTTGGTGTGGAGACGTGCGCACAAAGACGTTTGTAATTTCACGTAGCTCAGAAGTTGGTGAAGTTGCAGAAGTTGTCGCGAAGCCAGAAAGCCTGTTTTGTTGACTTGTTAAGAAAGGCAAACATGCCCCAATCCCATTAGTCTGAGTTAAAATACGTGGGTCCAAGTTCAATGAATAAAAAGGCCAGTAATTATTTGATTTCTGAATCAAATCTTGGGCATTAAAGGAATATCCTGTAACTGCATATCTTGTACCTTGATTTTGAACATAATTATCAAAAATTTGATTTTCATTAAACAAGATACCTTCAACTATTAAATTATTCTTCCACCCCTCAATCTCCTCTGACGTATAACCAGAATCAATGAGAACCTGTAACTGCTCCTTCTGCTCCTCTCCTGAATTGATGGCTTTCAAAGTTTGAATTTTTCCTGTAACGTTTGAATTTGAATTTTTCCCAGCCTCATCACCCTTACCAGACGGTATGAAAAAGAATAAAAAAAATGTAATTACCAGACGGTATGAAAAAGAATAAACCCCTTCGGTAGCACCACGCAAGCAGTAGCCAACATCCCGTCCGACGCTGACTCGCCACAAACCTGGAGACCTTCCAATACGCCATCCCTATAAGCCTCATCCCTACAAACCTACCTATAATTAACTTTAGTAAAATCAATTGTATGTGGAGCAATTCAAAGCAACTAAAGTTAATTACAGGTAGGTTTGTAGGGATGAGGCTTATAGGGATGACGTATTGGAAGGTCTCCAGGTTTGTGGTGAGTCAGCGTCCGACGACGTGTTGGCTACTGCTTGCGTGGTGCTACCGAAGGGGTTTATTCTTTTTCATACCATCTGGTAATTACATTTTTTTAGTTAATTACAAAACATATATAGACTCATTCATAAGAGTAAAAAAATTACTATATACTAATTACGTTTTATAATTAATTTAGAAAAATAATTTTAAAGAATATTATGTGCTCAAATAATGTTTTTTTTTTCATTTGTCACAAAAAAAAATGTTTTTTTCTTACTAATAAAATGATGTCATTATTTGGAAAAACAATTATGTGCTTTGATTGTTTATATCATATATCTTATCATTATCTTCTCCGCCTCAAACACAAGATATGATACGATCTTAACCTGCTCTCATCATATCATACTCTAATCATATTCAGACCACCAAACGAGGTGGGCCCTTAATGTACTTTTCATGATATATATAGCTCTCTTGAACTCAACTCTACATTCTTGAAAAAAAAAACATTTTTTCTCAAGAAAATACTTTATTCTCAAGCGCATGATGACAATCAAAGCTTCATATTTGTTTCTTTGCATCACTATTTTATTTCTCATAGCATCTGAACCTGGTATTTCTCTCTCTTTGTTGTTTCTTGTACATATATACAATTATCTAAGCTACAAAATCAAGTATTATGTGTATATTAATTATCTTGGTTTCATGCTATGTAAAATCGCGTGCAATGAATATTAAAGTTTTGACAATGTGAATGGATTTTTGCAGGTTTTAAGGCCCAGGTCATTGCATCCGCCGAGTGCACAACTAATGAGGATTGTTCGGATTGGAGAAACTTTCCTGATTGTCCTTCATATTGCTATCAAGGAGTATGCAAATGTCCTCCTCCGGGAAAAGGAGGACAATAACTTATGTTTGATAAAAAAAATATGTTATGTTGAGGCTCATGGTTATTCAAAACAATAATTTTATGCCTTTAAATAAATATTTATTGTAATAAGAGGTTGAAATGTTGAGATAATTAAGTATCAAATATATCTTCCTAAAAAACATTCTTGTCTTAAGATTTGAGATTTTTTTTTTAAGATTTAATTTACGGCTTTGTCTAGAACAAGGGTAAATACACGCTTCATTAACGATATTAATAAAAAGGCCATCATTATTAAGAATGAAAGAGAAAAGTGGGAAAAAACCAACAAGAATTTAGTGTTAAATAGTCTAACTCTAGTAGATGAATTGAATATTGTGAAAACATTGGATATAGATCAATCATCATAATTTTGAAGATTTATTCTCTTAAGGATAATTGGACTGAGTGAAAGGCGTTTATCCAGTGGAGATGGGCTAGGAATTGAAAAGAGTTGAAGATCAAGGCATTTTAAAGACACACTGCACTCTCATGCTTCAAGCTCGGTGTATTATGGACTTATTGACTGACCGAGACCCCCCACTCTTGGGAGGGACTTGCCCAGGGTTAGTGAAGATCATGAGGAGTAGAACTTGCCAGGGGCGGGGGAAAAGACTTATGAAGATAAAGAATACACTTGGGATGAACGCTAGGGGGATCGTGACATGTAAGGGAGTTGGGCCGAGAGTGTTAAGGCCCAACTAGCCCCATTAGTGAATAATGATAGGATTAGGGCTCCGTGTAACCTCCCTTAAAAAGGGGACTTTATGATCATTGTAAGGACTCTTGGTATTTTATCTAAACGATTAGGTTATTACCTCACACTTGCTATGCTAAGGTTTGGGGCCTACACCCTTATTGAGTGTTGATTCCGAAACATTTCAGCGCCGTCTATGGGGGTCAGTAAATTTTCGATTTCTAGATCACGTGTTCGAACTTAGTGCTTCTCAGAGCTTAGAATTTTTCTTTCAGTCATAGAGACTCAACGTCGTCAGCGTAGGGTTTCTCCAGAACGAAAGTGCGTTTCGCCACCCCAACGATTCGTGTAGCCAGATTTGGCAGGGGGAGTAATGTACAGTGTCGAGAGTCGAGATCTGGGGCCCATATCTGTGTTCTTTTTGTTAAGATCTATGTATTCCTCAACCATTAGGACCACCTCCACCACTTCCGCCACCACCTCCACCCCCGCCTCCACCTCCTTCGCCACCGCGGTTAGCAACCAGCGAGCATGAAACGCCACCACCTCCACCCCCACCACCACCACCATTGGTTGTCACCCAGGAGGACTGGGCTAGAATGATGCACAACATCAGAGACATTCAACGCCATAATGAGCATCTGCAAGCTCAGTTGGATTATTTACGCTATGAGCGTGCTTATCAGGAGGATGGCGTCCGTGAGGTGAAGAACGTGGTAGAGTTCCGACCTTTCTCCGTGGCGGTTGAGAATGTGGCGATCCTGAAGAATATGAAGGCTTTACCTTTGGATTCTTACAGTGGCGATACAGATCCAAAGGACAATCTTTTATACTTCAACACTAAAATGGTCATTAGCGCTGCTTTAGACGATGTGAAGTGTAGAATGTTTCCCTCAACTTTCAAGTCAACGGCGATGGCTTGGTTCACCACTCTCCCCCCTAGGGTCTATTTCTAACTTCATGGATTTCTCTTTGAAGTTCTTGGTGCAATTATAGGCGAACCAAATTCAGAAAGTAACGATCAATGACTTGTTCAACATTCGCCAGAGGGAGGGTGAAATTCTCAAACACTAAATGGCGCGCTTTGTAGCTACGTCAGTGAAGGTTGAGGTCACAATGCCTGATGTATGTGTCGGGGCGTTCAAAAATGCTTTACGACCTAGATCTTTAAATAACAAGTTGAGTCAGAAGCCGACAAACACAATTACCGAAATCCGTGCAAGAGCTCATATGTATATCTTGGAGAAGAAAGATGATGCATTGAAACGCTTGAGGGATGATGTTTAGGAAAAGAAGGCCGCACCATCACGGTCTTTAATAAGGGATCGTAGCGAGAAGGTAAAACAGCGAAAGACGAAAGCGCCACAAGTGGCGAAACAATCACGACAAGCTCCATATAACAATAATCAATAAGGAAATTACAACTATTGTCGCCCTTGGAAACAGCAAAGCAACGCGCCATGGCGGGAAGAAGCAAGTCTTGTGCTCAACACCAATTTGGCGAGCATTTATCGCGAAACTAAGGATACCAATATGATTCGTGATTCGGAGATGCCTAAGCGCGTGCCAAGGAATGTGCATATGAATAAGTGGTGTGAGTACCACCGCGCGGTAGGTCATGACACGAATGATTGCTACACACTGAAGCGGGAGCTTGAGAGGTTGATAAAGGCGGGGTACTTGGGCAGGTTTGTGAAGAGGAATGATCACCAATAAGTATAAAAATTAATTAAAAATTACATGTAAACATGCCATCTCAGCACCGCTGCACACTTGGAAATGTTGGCCTGAGCCGCCTCTCAGGCGAGGACCAATTTCAGTTGATGCCCTAACCATGGGGACTATTTTCGGGCTTTACTCTGATGAGGGACCAATACTAGAACTCGGTCATAATTCAGGGACCAAAAGCTTAGTTAACCCTAAAAGAAACAATGAATCCATTATAACTTAATTGACTTATACTAAGTAAATTATGTTTGAGCCTTTTAACTAGATAAACATTATTAATAGAAGAAAAAGAAAAATTACCAATCTTTCCTATACCCACAATGGTACCCTTTTAGTTACCATCAAAATTTATTGTTCCAATCTCTCTAGATTAAGAGGTACAAGATTATAGACTTTTCTCCATTCATGTGTCATGAGTAGCCACTGCCTGGGCACCATTGTTGGAGTTTTCTTTGTCCTATTAAGTACATCTGTTTTGGATAAATCATGGTCCTAGGTACAAATGGACTTCGGTCCTTTCTTATTAGAGAGTCATCTAGGTTTCTTTTCTATTCTCATGAGAAAGCACCCAAACTAGAGTTAGCTCATAAAATCTAGTAGGGCAGAGGTCTGGTTCAACTTCTTGAGGAACAATGCCCATAAGCTATCCCACCTAGAACCAAGTGCTCGCTTGACCCCTATAACTATTTTGTTCCCTATTCCAAACACATTGTGAAATGTGTGTGGATTGAAGATGCAACAGCTCCGGATTATTCGTTCTAGACATAATCATCTTTCCCCCAAGAAAAAAAACCTAGCAAATTGTTGACAAAGAAACCTGAGAGAGATTTAGAAATGTGAGTTTGAGACTGAGAGAATGGAGAATTTGAGAAAATTCGGCGATCCTTATGTAGGCCACAAACGGTTTAGGATCGTAACAAAAATATAAAGAAATTTCCTGATGTGAGGCGCCTTCAATACTCGCCTCAACTAAGGTGCCTTTAAATTCCTGCCACCTAACGTATGGCAACCTTTAACCACACAGAACACACCTCAATTGAGGCGATTTTAACACTACCCACTCGACAACTTTTTGCAGCTGCACCAATTGAAAACGATGTAACTCACCTGAATCTTGACAATTTCCAACAAAACCAACTCATATGAAATGAGACGATTTATTTCGAAGAATGCCACGTACGCATCCTATGTGTCAAAACGTGCCCCCAACATGGTAAATTGTTTTCTTTTCTAAAATTAAAATATGAATCAAGGGGTACTTCTTTTTGAAACATTGAAAAGGGGTGAATGGTCACTTCCGTCCCTAAAGTTACAAGTGTCGGGCATATTAGTCATTTTTCTATGGAAATGTCGCCCGTAGTCCCTGATGTTGCAAAACGTCAATCACGTTAGTCCCTGAGTTGGCTCCCGTCAGTGAACATTAACGGGAAGAGTGATTTGGCACGTTAAGTGCTCAAGTGGACTTGCCACGTGGATCTGAGCACTTGTTTTTTCTTTTCCATTTAAATTTAGACATTTCCACATCATTAAAAATAAAATAACTAATTAAAATAAAACATAAGCAAAAACTCTTTTGATTTTTCTCCTTTGTTCTTCATCTTCCTGATTTGTTCTTTATCTCATCCTCTTCATCTTCATCATCTTCCTTTGTTCTTCATCTTCCTGATTTGTTCTTTATCTCATCATCTTCATCTTCATCATCTTCCTTTGTTCTTCATCTTCCTTGATTTGTTCTTCATACCAAACCCCATAAGATTTCCCCTAAAACCCAAACCCTACAACAAAATACCAAACCCTAAATCAAAACCCTACAGCAAAATACCAAACCCCCATCAGATTTTCCCCAAAACCCAAACCCAAAACAACAACTACAGGAAGAAATCCAACCAAATCTACAACGTGAAGAAGAAAAGATGAAAAACTTTGAAGCTTTCTTAAACCCAAGTAACTTCTCCTCTATACCACAATCCAAAACCCATCACTTCAACACCTTGTTCTATCCTTTACCAGCCACCATGCTAACCCTAATCCCTCCAACTTGGATGTCTTGGTTCAAAGCTATGACCATCAACGAGTTATGAGTCTCCATCCAGGTTCGAATCGATCTCTGAGCTCGGTCCAAAGGCTAATTGCGAGATGAAGGAGGGAGATCTGATTCTGGGTTTGAAGTTCCTCCTTCTATCTCTCTCGATATCTTTTTGGGTTGAGAATCATGGGTTTCTCTATTTTCATTTTTTGATGTGCTTAGAAGCTGAGAGAGATGGAGATCTTACGAGGGAGATGATGCAAAGATGTGATGAAGTTATGAAAAGTGAGGAAGAAGGAGATGATGCAAACTTTTTCTGTAGGCTTCAACTAATTTTTTTTTCTGGTTTCTTCACCCATGATCTGCCTCCTACGTAATTATTATTGATGATGTTGATGTTGTTGTTGGTATATTAGTGTTGTATTTTCAAATCGTTTGATCTGGATTTTGTTTGCTATTGTTTATTGGTTTTTAGAACACATGGAAAGCTTGGGAGTGAGGAGGAAGATATGATGGAGAGATTGAAAATTTTATGATTTGGGGATTTTGGGCAATGACTAAA